>NW_020837964.1:11004672-11232966 GCF_003676395.1 Aethalodelphis obliquidens | reverse complement strand
TGTGTGTGTGTGTGTGTGTGTGTGTGTGTGTGTGTGTGTGTGTGTGTATTGCACGCATGTATTTCCAGAAGGATAAAAGTTGCTCGAGTGACAGTGGAAGGGTGAGAGGCAGATGATTATTTGTTCAAGTTTCTTTTGTTCCCTTTGAACATGTAAGCCCGAGTTTGAGATAACATTTGGACATTCAGTAGGAGATATCAGAGACTGAGTTTGAGGATACATGAACCTGGATATAATATTTGGACTCGTGAATCAGGAGGTGATAGTTGAAGCCATGATCCTGGATAAGATCACCTAGGAAGGAGAGTCAATAAAAGAAGAAATGAGGTTTGAGTTTGGGGTGCTTTCTTTTGTTCCTTTTAAGGACATAGGTTAAGCCACCAAATTGCTTAATAAAAATGAGTTGCTTGTAAATAAATATGTTTATAAACGTAAAATACTCAAAAAATGGAAAAATATTTCTAAAATTGCATTTAGGGCAATTGTATTGAGTTTAATTAAGGTTTGGTTTACTACCTAGAGTCCACAGGTCAAATACTATCAAGATTGACAATTTAGGGTGAAGAGTAAAGATTCAAGAGTTCAAAATAGGGCTTCCCTGGTGGCGCAGTGGTTGAGAGTCCGCCTGCCGATGCAGGGGACGTGGGTTCGTGCCCCGGTCCAAGAAGATCCCACATGCCGTGGAGCGGCTGGGCCCGTGAGCCATGGCCGCTGAGCCTGCGCGTCCGGAGCCTGTGCTCCGGAACGGGAGAGGCCACAACAGTGAGAGGCCTGCGTGCCGCAAAAAAAAAAAAAAAAAAGAGTTCAAAATATAGGGAAGTCAGTTGAAAAAAGCTAAGAGATTAGAGTCCAAAGAGCTGATACGCTTGATTTAATTCTCTATCTTGAAAAACCCACAGAGCGCTATTACCTGCAGCCCATGGCTATGTCTTCTGTCCGTGTGACCCTCTCAGAGCTGAAGTTTATTCAGCTCCTATGGAAGGTTATCTCTGGGATACAGTTGTTTTTCTTCCCACAAATGCATAGTCGTCAGTGGTACCTGACCAAGATCACACAGAATACAAGTATCGACTAAGTCTGAAAGGAAAAGGAAAAGTTTGAGTCATAAACTAAAACTTCTCTGAACTTCGTTAACATCACTGCCAAACTGAGGATTTGAAGTAAGTGACCTTGAATCCTTAATATTTTATGATTTTAAACAGAGGACAGTTTATTAGTGCTGGTGCTAGATAAAGCATGTAAATGCAAGGTGAGGAGTGATGGAGAGCCAGGCTCAGATGAAGTTCACAAGCTGTTGAAACTCTCTTTGATACTTGCCCTGCCTCCCAATCGCTCCCATCAACTTCCTTGGCAATTAAGCTGGGAATTTCTCTCCACTAGAATTAAATAATCACTGCTAAGGCAGGCCCAGGTGTACAACACACACCCAGGAAAGCACAGCACAACACATGCACTCACACTTTCCCCTACCTTCTCCCTGAAACCTTCTGCACCGCCACAACTTCCTTCCCAAACCTCCCTTCAACCCTCCCCCATCGCCTTCTCCCCCCACCCACACCCCCCCCCCCCCCCCCTCCCCCCCACACACCCACACCTTCTCCCCCACACACACCTTCTCTCCCCCACACACACCTTCTCCCCCCATAGACACCTTCTCCCCACACACACACCTTTTGCCCCCCTTCTCCCCATGCCCCACATCCCTCAACCCCCATGTAGGTATTTATTACTTGTGGCCCTCAGAAGTTCTCAAATCCTCTCTCACATGCCCCCCTCATAACTCCGCGGTTCCCTCCCTCATCCCGGAGACTCAGAAGTCTCCGTCATGAATACCCCTGCCTCATGCCTCTCTCCCTCTCGTGTATCTCCTGCAAGTTTCTCCATCACACATCCCCTCCGTTAGATACCTACACACACCCACTGTCACACGTGTATTCACTATTAGACACAGACCCCTGCACTTCCATGTACTCCCAGCAAGCACTCACCTGTGAACATATGTCTGTACATACATTCATACATGCTCATGCATGACTGCACATGCACGTTAAGGTTGAATATGCTTCTTAGGAAAGTTTGCTTAATTCAAAACTACATATTTCATGCAATTAAAATTATTCTGAGTAGTGGGGATAATATAACTAGTGCCCTTTTTTTGTTTTTACCCATTCTGGAAGTTAGGCTAAAGCCGTATGTACTATATATCACACGTATTCAATAAAACTAAGCTTCTCTAGTATTCACTTAAGTTAGCTTTTCAGCTTCACATAAAAATAAGAGCTGTGAAACTACCTTGTCAGTGATGGTTCTATAGAATCCTCTCTCCGTGTGAAAGTTAATGCTTCTTGCATTGACGTATGGAGCTAATTTGATGGATGTATGTTCAAATGAAATATGTCTCAGTGATTCACAGGCTGGGTAACACTGATATACTAGCTGGTTGGATGGTTATTTTTTTATATAAATCAAATTATTTTTATGATGTAAGCACTTAGGGGCTAGCAACTGGGAAAACTTGGAAATGGAGACTGTAAAGTTAATGTTTATTTTAAAAGACAAATAGCCCTGCCAGTTTGACTTGTATTTATTAAAATTACACAATAATATTAGATGCACCTATAATTTTGTGGTTACACCTATGTTATGTTAATACCGAAGGATACATTTATTTTGTCATAGAAGCCTTGTATTTATGTAAGTGTTTTTATGTGTATTTATGTAAGTGAACAGTGTTTATCCTGTTTTCTAAGTACCATGTTGCTACAATTTGCATAAAGCAGAAGTAATCTTATCACACATATTCTTCCTAAAGACTTTACGACTTGCAAGTTGGAGTTGTTTGAAAGGTAACAATTCCTCCACAGAACACAGGCATGAAAAAATACATCGAATGTCTTCTGTTCTCCAGAATTCCCTGTGTAATATGAGAAATCAAGTCTCCACTGAAAGACATAATTTCAGGAGACATCTTACTAAATTCTCATGATATATTAGTGAATCTGATGGAGGCAAACTGGATTATAGCTGAGTTAATTGAAATCATGCAGCTTTTCTGTTAATTCTGATTGTTGACCACTAACCAAAGTAGTATTAACAGTCCCTGTGATTAGCACCAACAGAGACCAGATTATTTTCATGTGACATTATAGTTGTTATAGATATCTCAAAATATAGTTTATATTCCTATCTAAAATTTACAGTACTTATTAGCCTGCCCTGAAAGCTTGTTATTTAATGTAATAAACATACATTTTTATATAATATTTTGTTAACTGTTTATCAACATTTTTCAGTGTTGGAATCCACAAACTTTACTAATCTGCCTAAGGGGTCTGCTGACCCAGCATGGGCAAGAGCCTCCACTCTAGATGAATTTGCTGGAAGGCTTTGTCAGTGATTCAGTTGTTTTCAACAACAAAAATCATGTTTAAAGTGTAGAAATTAAAGTGATCAAAACAATGTGGGAGGGTTACTTATCAAGGTTCAAAAATTTCACTGCAGAGAACAGAAAATGGTTAGAGATAGAAATAAATATCCTGTAGTTACAAACCAATAAAGATTTACACTTAAGTATAAATAAGGCTTAAAACGATACATATTAGAGAGGACTTACATATTTCTATTAACCAGATTGTCCCAAAATAGTCCTTAAATCTTTTGGCACAGAGTGGCAAAAGTCAGACCAACAACTGTTTGAATTGGAAAAAGAGAGCTTAACTATCAGAGTGGAATCTTAAGCAATACAAGGTATCATGTATATTGCCTGTTTTAGCCTAACTGGCGTGTAGTCACTATGTAGAACACACAGAACTGTAATCTTTGGGGGCCACATTATTTAACTCATACAGTGTTAAATTGAAATGTGATTGTTTATATTTATATTCATTGTCTTTACAAAAGGAAAAGGAATTAACTGATCCAAAAAATGTATCCCACAATCAGATTGGCATTATTAAACACAGCCACGATTCAGGATTTATGACATACAGATGTATAGGGGGTGGTGTGTGTGTGCACGCGTGAGTGTAGAGTAGTCATACAAAATAGAGGCACAAAATATTTGCTATTCGAAACGATTTCAAATTGTGACACTGTATTCATAGTAAATATCTTCCATTAGTGTGTGATCTTCATCTGGGTATGACATGTTGTAGGTTTCAAATATTGCACATTCAGAACATTAGCAAAGCCCATTTTGTTGAGAAAAATGTACGAGAAGCAGTGCAATAAAGAATCTTTGCATCATCTGTTATGCCTCTGCCTTAGGAAAGTAATCGTCTTTATGCACTTAGTACATTTGGGAACCAATTTGTCTATTAATAGCATAATATTTTAATATAACTTCAGTTTATATAAATTGTGTTCAGTGTTAATGAATTAAAAGTGTGATTTGAATGCCAATGAAGTATTTCACAGTTACATAAATTGTGAAGATAATGTTTTCCCTGGCATGATCAATTCTGTCCATTACCTTTTTCTCTTGCGGTTCTTATTCTCATTAAAAATTTCTCTATAAATCTCTGCATTCGTTGATACCTTTGACTATCTTTAAGACCGTTAGAACAGTCAGTGATAACCTAAATAACATAGCTATCAAAAAAATGAGTTAGACTTCTCCAGCTATATCAACCCTTAAGATGTGTAACCATGCTGGGATGCCTGGACTCTGCTGAATTAACTGGCTGAACTGTGGTTGGTCACGTTGATACAATATGAGAGAGAATTGTGTCACACACATAGTGGGATGAGAAGGGGCCAAGACATACAAGAGGCAGGAGGCATATTTGTAAGTTTTGCATAAAAAAATAGTGTAGACCAAAACCCATCAAATCTTCATTCATAAAGCTTTCCCTAATAAACTCCTCACTTCTCACTACCCCTTCAGTCTGTATCTATACTCTGTTTTATGTATCATCTAAAACTGCAGGCCTTCTTAATTCTTTTATTCCCTTCAACCAGATTCTAAAGCCCCATGGCATGAATTGTCTCTCTTCTGCATCTGTTTTTCTCATGCACAAAGTGGAGGTCCCCTATGTGTGGTGAGGTCTGTTGATGATGGGAGGGCATGGGTGGGTTGGTGAATGAGAGGTAACTGTGGACTCTTTGGGGACAAAACCTTCATCAACCTTCTCAGATTCCCACAAATGCCTTCTTTCTTTCTTGGTGGTTATCTCACCTACACCAGACTCTTGAAGTGCGGTGAATCATCACACTTCAGAGTGTAAGACTTGGGTTTCTTTGTGCCTGTTGAAGGGTATGGGGGCATTACCTCTCCCGAAAGGGAAGCAATTAACAGGAAGTGGGAAACATGAGGGACTCAAGGAGGTAGATTCCTCCTGGTTTCTCTTCCACAAGATAAGATTCCTCCTTGCAACACTTTGAGAATTTCCAAGTGGTGAACGAACATTGCTGTGATCTGCTGTGTCATTGCATGCATCACTTCACAGCAGTAGGCATCTCATTGCACAGCATCTTCCCCGGCCTCACTTGGTTTCCCATTCCTTCCTCTTCTTTGGGCTTGTACCACCCGAATAATGTTTTAGCACTTGAATCCTCTCCTCAGGCTTTACTTTCTACCAAATCTCATGGACTAAGACGATTTGTACTAGAAGTATTTTAAAAATACAGATGTTCAAGATGGGTTTTAGGATTTGGATTGCTTGTCTGAATGAAAGTAATAGTAACCATACTACTATTCATTAAGTAGGGTGGCAATAATCCCTAGCACACGGTGGCTGGGTTACCAGGAAGGAGGTACTAGCTCATGGCACTGCCCTGGAGGATGAAGGAATTCTTGCTCTACATCAGGATAATGGAGTAGCATGGCTTCTGATGGAACTTACAGAAAGATGTGACAATTTCCGGGCAGTCAACTGCCAATTTAAGACATGTTCTGGGAGCCAGGTGGCCTCAGATGCAGCTTTGAGGGGTACCTCGTGCAGCCTCAAGGAACAATGTGCTGAAAGTCAGGCTCTGATGACAACATAGCAAAGCTGCAGACAAAACTAAAGGTACAATCCCCGTAGATTTCCTATGTCAAAATCGGAGCCCTGATGGGGGGAAAAACAGTCCCTTAGACTGGCCTGGGGAGGAATGGGTGCTTAAGTACAAGACCTTTTTGTCTTCAGAGTCCCTGAGTCCCTCTTTGCCAGAGGAGATTAGCTACCCCTGGCCTGGAGACCAAGTGAAGGCCTTATTGAAGCAGATGCCTTGCAGCGGTCGTCTGTCTCTTGTTGCCTCCAAGTCAATAACCAGGGTCAGTTCTTAGTACATCCTGAATGACAAAGTACGAGCCCTGCTCCTGGGGGGAAAAAGATCCAATACAGCATCTCAGATTCAGACGTTGCTAATATGTCAACCAGAACCAGGGATACACGGATCAAGTGGATTTTTAGCAGTTTTAGACTGATAGTGTGTGTGCAATAGAAGATTGAATATGACAGAATTCATCGATACGAATTCTCTCATAATTGAAGAGTTAACATTTTAGTAAAAATACTTGGAGCTGATCCTAATAGTTTTCTTTGATTGTTCCACGGAGCCTAGATCAAACGATAGTCTACCAAACAAGTGAAGTAAAAATACCCTTACATCTCGAAGGAGAAATTGAAAGACTCAGGGAGGCGGGAGTGTTAAGATGATGGATGATGCACAGTCTGAGTGTCCACAGCGTGATAGAATTGACCTGCCTCACTCAGAGAAGCTCTCTTTCTTTAACTCATTTGGAAAACAAAAGAAGCAAGCAAAAGAGGGGTCGACCCATTTCTTCCAAAATGCAAATAGTGATGGTATCGTAGATCCATTACTCTCTCAATGATTTATCCCGTTTTGAAAATATATTTTGCGCTTGCAAGTTTCCTACTCAATTCTGAATTCTCTAGTGACATCATCTGGAGGTGAGCTATGAAAGAAGATGGAGTTTGACCTATAAGTTAACAGTTATGGGCAAATGTATTAAAAATTGAAAAACATTATAAAATTAGAATGTGTAATTCATTTTCTTGAAGTGAGTTTATGACTGAGTCACTATAACTGGATTCCAGTGTTGGTTCTGTCATTAAAAAATTAAGTGATTTGAGGCAAATTGCTACCTTTCACTTGTTCGTAAAATAAGATTAACTATTTGAAAGCTTTTTTGGTAGGTGTTATCTAGCGTTAACATTTATGAACTGCGATTCACATGGACGTTGTTTGTGTGGATTAAAAAAGGTTACTGGCAGTCGCTGGTCAACCAGGCTGTAAGGAGCGCATCACAGAGTCACAGAACCAAGTGGCTTCGAAGATTCTCCAAGGAGAGCTCCAACCACGTGACTCTCTAAGTGCATTTACAAACTCAACTTTTAAAATGTGTTCTGAAATACTAGATCTCTGGATTGAGCCGTTGAGGGCTTTTATCAACAAATCTGAGTGATTCCTCAAGGACAACTTGTTACTTTCACACTATCGTTAATCTACCAAAGATAGATGCTATCAAAATCTACTACTTCCAATAAAGAGGAGAAGTCCACATGTGTTACTATATCATCTTTCAACAAAATAATTGGCTCTGAATTTAAGCAAGTACCCCCTCGGGCTTCCCTGGTGGCGCAGTGGTTGAGAATCTGCCTGCTAATGCAGGGGACACGGGTTCGAGCCCTGGTCTGGGAGGATCCCACGTGCTGCGGAGCAACTGGGCCCATGAGCCACAACTACTGAGCCTGCGCGTCTGGAGCCTGTGCTCCGCAGCAAGAGAGACCGCGATAGTGAGAGACCCGCACACCGCGATGAAGAGTGGCCCCCCACTTGCCACAACTAGAGAAAGCCCTCACACAGAAACGAAGACCCAACACAGCCAAAATAAATAAATTAATTAATAAATTCCTACACCCAACACCTTCTTAAAAAAAACAAAAAAACCCAGCTACCCCATCAATTATATAATACACTGGGGTACCAGTAGTCAGTAATACTTTCAGATAACCCAGTACATATTGGCCAAGTATTGGTTTGGCCAAAAAGTTCGTTCAGGTTTTTCTGTAACACCTTAAAAACCTGAACGAACTTTTTGGCCAACCTAATATGTATGCCTATTTTACAAGCTACAGATCAGAAGAGTTAAGAATATTGCTGTCATCAGCTAGAATGAAAAATGAAGTTCCTGTTGTTTCTAAGAATAGAAACTACAGTTCTACAACTCTGCATGAAGTGATCACTTAGTTCCTGAGTCTTGCATATATACTTATAAATACAATCGTAATAATTAAGTTTATACCAGTGTTGACAGAAATTGTCAAGAAAAATATTTTCTAGAGCTACTTTCATTAATGTAGTTTATTTCACCGAGTGGTATTCCATGGAGTGATGTGAAATTATTTCATTTTTTCTCCTTTTAATTATATCTTACTGAAAGTATTTTCATTAAGACCTTTTCTGTGTAGTTATACGACACGATTGATTCATAATAGAAAAGTTTTTATCTATATCAGTTTCACTGTTTACCATTACTGGCCTTATGAGTTTCTTTGTGGTGGCCATACAATCCAGCTTAAATTATCCAGGACCAAATTTCGCAGGTACATCATTTTTCCTAATTTTCAACTTTGTTGGGACCATTATTCTCTCTGCCTCTGTGCACCGTCTAGCCAACTATCTGTTCCTGCATTTTGGGGGGTTCAAATCTGCTGATTGAAGACAAGTACAAGTTTGCAATGAGGTCTTGTTAAATTAGTGGGATTTTTTTTTTCCTGATAAATCTCAAAATTATTTTTCTTTTTTTTGGGGGGGGAGATTTTTAACATATTATTTTTCTTCTTGTTTTGTATATCCAAAAACAGATCAATATCAGTGATTACTTTTATACCCTAATAAGTGTGCTGCCTTTCTGTGGAAGTAATGTTGCAGCATGTATGTGAATCAACAGTGCTACGTGAAGTGTCTCTTGTTGGAGACCAGACAACTATGATGTGGCCAAGTTTTGGGGACAGAAAGAATAGAATGGGATTAGCGAAAGTTCTTTTCCTAAAACCACTCATTCTTTTCTAATATTTGATCTGTTTTTAATCTGGCTGAAATGGTACTGAGGGTCTGTATATACTTAATACCATTATTTCCCCCAAAATATGTTGTGGCTATAATGGCCAGGATAAAATGAACTGATTTTTGAAGCAGGCTCTTTGTTATTTAAACTTGCCTCTAACAAAATTTTGTGATTAATAGTAGATAGTATTGAAATTAGAAGTATAAAGAGGGCTAGGTGTGACCAGCCAAACTGGGTTTTGCAACAGAATAATAGATAGTAACTTTGTGGCCACCAGAAACCTCATTTATTCCTTCCTTCATCCATTTATTCAAAATTGGTTCATTGAGACACTGTACTGGGTACTACAGATGCAGTAATCTGCAAGACAGATAGCTCTCTTGTCTTTATGGGTCTTACAATTTAAGGGAGCCCAGCAATAGTGTGATAAGTACAAGGACTCAGGAATTCCACATAGCTTGGAATATTTAATTCAGGTTTGGGGAGTTGCCCCATGGAGGATGTGATCCCAAATTGAGACAGAAAGGGAACGTAGAGTAATCTAGATCCTGGCCTACAGCTTTCTCATTCCAGACAATTCTAACAGAGCTCTGTGAGGTCATAATTCTCTAGTAACTGAACCCCAGACACTTAATAAGTGACATAAAAATCCAAATAATTGATTTATCATGGGGATCCAAACTTCTCAGAGCCATCTTTTTCCTGACACTGACTCAATGCTAAACCCAATTTTTTTTAGACTGGCAGTTGAACCTTTTTTCTGGAAAGCTCAAGAAAGTCTGAAATAACTTCCAGGACTCAGATTAGAAAGTGCATCTTTTTATAAAAATGCCTGCACCTCTTTCATTTTTTTCCTCTCCTCTGGTTAGCTCAGGAAATATTTATCTTACCTTCACTTAAAAGCAGTCAACCACCCTTTCTCTGTTTATATGTCCTTTGTTCTCACATATTACAATCCACTGAGATACCCTTCAGTAATAACACATCTGCTCAATCACATCACTAGAGATCATAAACACTGGAGAAAGCATAAATAAAAGCTGGGTTCAAATCTTTGTTCGACCATACATTTGCTGTGTCACATGTACAGTAGAAACTAACACAACATTGTAAAGGAACTCTACTCCAATAAAAATTAATTTAAAAAAATAAAATGAAGTTCAACCTCAAAAAAAACATTATAACCCCATTTAACAATACTAATTCTTCCAATCCAAGAACACAGTATATCTTTCCATCTGTTTGTGTCATCTTCAGATTCGTTCATCAGTGTCTTACAGTTTTTGGAGTATAGGTCTTTTGCCTCCTTAGGTAGGTTTATTCCTAGATATTTTATTCTTTTTGATGTGATGGTAAATGTGATTGTTTCCTTAATTTCTCTTTCTGATATTTTGTTGTTAGTGTACAGAAATGCAACAGATTTCTGTATATTAATTTTGTATCCTGCAACCTTACTGAATTCATTGATTCCGTAAAGATGCTACTGAATCTTTAGGTTTTTAGGTTTTTCTTTAGGTTTTTAGGTTTTTCTATGTGTAGCATCATGTCATCTTCAAACAGTGACAGTTTTACTTCTTTCCAATTTGGATTTCCTTTTATTTTTCTTCTCCGATCGCTGTGGCTAGGACAGCGATTCCATAGTTTTGGCTAGGACTTCCAAAACTATGCTGAATAAAAGTTGGCAGGAATAGACATCATTGTCTTGTTCCTGATCTTAGAGGGACTGCTTTTAGCTGGTGAATAATTACATCCATACCAAAGTAAATGAAAAGTTTTAAGGTCAATGTCTGGCATAGGATAGGTAATATGGTACCTATTATTACTATTGTTGTTATCCCTCTGTCCTCTCATTCCTTCTTCTACCAGCACTACTTATTTTCTCATTCACAATGTGTTTGCTCAGTTGTTCCACATTAGGCTCTTAATGGGAAACATTGTTTTAGGGGAACCTTACTTACATCTAATGTAATTGATTACGAATAATTGTTAATAAAAGCAAGAAGTAAATATCAGTAAAGGTAAATTGGATATTTCAGAAAAGAATAATAAATGTATAAAATACAGTAGACAACAGGGAATTTAAGAAGTGAGACTGAGAGAAAATACAATTTTTAGGAAGCAGAGATTATAGGTGATAAAATAATAAAGTAAGAAAGAAATTAAGGAATGAGACGCAGTGTTTTATTCAGGGAATTGTTGCATTTATTCAGTCTTTTTTTTTTAATCTCAAAATGTCTTTTGGGGAATAACTCTATGATCATTTAAAATTTGCTCTTTTAAGTAGGGATGTGTTGGTAAACAGAGAGAGGAACACAGTCCTGATTTGTAGCTTTTGGCAATTTCCATGGTGTAAATACTCCCACCATGGTCCATTTCAACATACCAACTTGACATTGCTGAATGAAGAGTTGAAAAGAAATTCACAGAATTGGCTTTCTTGTGAGCTGGTACAAGCTGGCTGTCTCCAGCACACCTCTGCTTTAAACCTTGTTTAAAATTGAATGCCTGTAGCCTTGTATTTTTAATGGTGACCACAAAATGAGCCTTAATCTGCATGCTCACAGTCTAAGTGGACTCAATATGTATTGTGTTACTGTCTCTTTATGGGCTTTAAGGCTGCCTTTTAGGGATTTCTCATTTCCTCCTGAGTTCCATGGCCTCAATAACAGTTAATTGTGACCATAAAAGCTATTAATCATTTGGCAAAGGCTACTTCTGTGTGTGGGGAAATCAAGAGAATAGATTCACACACTAAGCAGGTAGTAATGACTTTTCCATTATAAAAATGTTATTAGAAATGGCAAAACGTAGCATTAACTATCAATTCTTATTATTTATATTAACATCAAGCAAATTTTAAAAGAATGCAGGCACAGAGGTCCAATTCAGCTTCTATTACATAGCCATCTGATTCACCTGTAAATGTTACTGTTATTTCTCCTAAATCTAACATTTTATCCCCTTAATCTCTCTTTTACTTTTGAAGGAACATCTTTTTTTAAAAAATTGATTTATTTTGTTTATTTTATTTTTGGCTTCGTTGGGTCTTCGTTGCTGCACGCGGGCTTTCTCTAGTTGCGGCGAGCGTGGGCTACTCTTCGTTGCGGTGCGCGGGCTTTTCATTGCAGTGGCTTCTCTTGTTGCAGAGCACAGGCTCTAGGTGCACAGGCTTCAGTAGTTGTGGTGCATGGGCTTAGTTGCTCCGCGGCATGTGGGATCTTCCAGGACCAGGGCTCGAACCCATGTCCCCTGCGTTGGCAGGCGCATTCTTAACCGCTGCACCTCCAGGGAAGGCCCTCCCTTAATTTCTTTAAAGAGATTTCTGTTCCTTCTTTGAAAGCACTTTGGGTGTCAGAAAACCACGGTCTTGACATTTATATGTATTTCCCTGAGTTAAGCACTCCGGGTTCTCTTTTTCATTGTTGTAAATTTCCCCAGTGCCTATTCTAAACGCGTCTTTGTGAAGACCTCAGGATCTGTGGGAATGTGGGAGCCAGCCGAAGGGGAAAGAGGTGATCCCGCAAGCACATACTGAAATGTATACATACATAGCTCTGATCAGGCAAATAAAATTGTCCCTTTTATCTGTCATCGAGGCGGTGGTGAAGGGGTAGTCCTGCCTAGCTTGATCAGTGAGCCTGCATCTTCCGTAAGTCACAGAAGGATGGAAGCAGCATCCACTAGTTGTGTGATTCCACCAGTGAGTCACCTTGTTTTTCTAAAGGAGCTCTATGGAACATCAACCAGCTTCTCCAAGAGACTTTTTTAGAAGAAAGTCTAGCATAGACGTGTGCCTTCACTCACAGAAATACTAGTTAACTTTCCCTCGGGAGGTGGTATTGACAGACCAATAGAGAGTTATCGATTCTCCTAAAAGCCGGACACTTTTGGCTAAACATGGGACACGAGGGTCCCCCAGAGAACTTGGGCCCTGAGAGGCACTGAGAGCTGTCACAGCAGCTGCCAGTTCGAAGTCACTGCAGGGACTGGTGTTGAGGGTCACAGCCACCATAAGCTCCACTCCAGTGGCACAGACAGTCCTCAGGAGGGAGCTCGTTGCTCTGACATCTCAAGGGACAGTCTCAGTGTTACTGTCCTCCTCGTAACACTAGCTTTTGTTGGATATTTAACATCTAAAGGAAACATGGGATATACTGACCTTTTTTGCTTTCATCATGTTCTTTCTTAAGCTTAGACAAAAACTACTTAAACTTAGGAATCCTGGGAGTTCTGGTGCCCGAAAACTTACTGCAGAGGCTCAGCTCAGTCAGTCCATCAAAGGGGATGATTAAGGTGCTGTGACCCTGGGCTGTAGGAATTAGTGCTTAAATACACTAATCAGCTTTCGGCCTTCTCTGGGGGTCAAGTTTAGACTTTGAAGAGCCCCTTTAAAAAGAATGCTTACATATTTGGAATGAATAATTATCACTTCTACCACATGCTTACTTCCAGGTGCTCTGTTTAGAAATCAGTATGCGTTATACTGTTCAAGCCTCAAAGTCACAGTGAGACTGGTACTGTTACTCTTTGTTATAATTACCTATTATTATCACGTCCAAATTGAAGGTAGGAAAACTCAGTTTTGGAGGGCATATGTATTGTGCCCAAGGATTTACTGTTAGGAAGTGAGTTGAACTCACGTGTTTGACACACTTACAGAGGCTTCCGTTTTACTGCCTCTGGTGCTGAATACACACGTATGTGTTAGACATTTAAGGAAATTACCAAGTGGATTCCTTAGAGCATTTAAAATTTATTAGGTGTCTCTATTTTGCTTTCATCTCCCAACTGTGGTTATCAGACAATTCTGGATTAGAATTTACACATTTATGGTACAGTAAAAGTAAGGAATTATCTGGGTAAATCAGACCAAAAGTACCGTTTTCCTGTAAATAGTTGAATATTAGAATTTTTTATTTTTCTTTCTTCTTTGTTTTCAGCTTTGCTTAGGGTTTTTTTTTGTTTGGTCGATTATTTATTGAATGAGAAGGGAAAACCCCCGTTTGTGTATTCTGTGATGTGATGTGTGCAGTAACAGATGCTCCGGGGAAGAAATGGAGAAAAGGCAGAGAAGCATTAGTAAAGGGCTTGAAACGAAGATCATCTGCCTGCAAGCGGATATTTAGGGTTTAATATGTTGGCAAACCAGTTCCGAGGAGCCAGTTTAGCATTCTGCCGTCATCCAGAGGATCGATCCTCTGTCCTTGCCTGAAGTCAGATGTAGTTAGATGAGGTGAAGCTGACATTTTTTGTCTGTAAACTCACACGACCCAAATGTTAACCAGCTATTAAAAACTAAAATAAAGTTCTCTCTTCCCTGTTTTGGAAATGAGAGCCACTCAGCATCACCCCAATATTCTCTGCCTTTGGAGCATTTAGTTAATTTACTTTATTCTTCAAAACGTATTTTCTACTGTAAGCACCTATTAAAAGGATTACCATAATTGTTTTTGCCTATGGCAAAGTGTGAAGAATGCCCAGACTTACGTGGTACTGTTATTTATTTTTTTAGACGTGCAAACACAGCAGTTCCTTTTGCATTTGATTAGATAGCAATTTCCATAATATCTTCACAATTATATATTACATAAATGCTTTTACTACATAATGAATATTTTTATTTCTTGATTGTTGTATGGTAGGGAGACCATAATGGCATTAAAAATGTGGAAAATTCCTCTTCCTGTTAATGCCCTCTGGGTTTTTGTAATATATGCCAAATGGATGTATGAATTCTAAAAATTATACGGAGTTGCTTACTTAACTTCAGTCTCATGACCTTTAGAAGGATTTAACGTGTAATCAGCAGATCCATTCTGTTTTTCCATATTGTTGGTTTTTAAATATCTACTTTCCCTCCAAATGTGAAAAAAAGCTAAAAATTTTAATATTTTCCATCTAGGGGATATTGTCTACCATTATTTTTAGTGATAAATGCATTCAATTCAAGCAACAAAGAACACAAATAAAAAATGAAGCGTTTTCTTAAATCTGACCATCCAAAAATAATCATTGTTTACATTTGGTGAAACTCATTCTGGTTGCTTTTTAAAGCACATATACAAGTATCAATAGAAAGGTAGAAAGATGATAGGTTTATTAAAGTACATTTTAAAAATCTATATTTTTAAATGAAATTATTTTATTAAAAAATAATGTATACAAGTAATAGAAAATGTAAACTGTACAAATTGTGATCAAAAAGGTTGTTTTCTCTAACACAAAATTTTATTCTCATGCTCCAGGAAGAAGAAAGCAAATAAAGTTACTTATGTTCAGTAACTTTTTAAATTAACGTTTATGTATACAATATGTTTATTTTTATAAATTTATTTATTTTTGGCTGCATTGGGTCTTCATTGCTGCATGCGGGCTTTCTCTAGTTGTGGCGAGCAGGGACTACTCCTTGTTGCGGTGCGCGGGCTTCTCATTGCAGTGGTTTCTCTTGTTGTGGAGCACAGGCTCTAGGCACGTGAGCTTCAGTAGTTGTGGCTCGCAGGCTCAGTAGTTGTGGCTCGCAGGCTCAGTAGTTGTGGCTCGTGGACTCTAGAGCACAGGCTCAATAGTTGTGGCACACGGGCTTAGTTGCTCCGCGGCATGTGAGATCTTCCTGGACCAGGACTCGAGCCGTTGTCCCCTGCATTGGTAGGCAGATTCTTAAACACTGCGCCACGAGGGAAGCCCTTAACATTTATTTTTAAGTGAAAAATTGCAGGAGAAACTAAGAAAATTTCAGTTATTTACAAATGCTTAAATAGAAGAAATACTACTTTAAAAATAAATTCTAAAGTTAAGAAAAAATAAAAACATAATTTCAGTCCTTAAAATACCACACTACTTTATAACTGAAGGCCCAAATGTAAAGAACTCTCAGGGTTATAATAGAAAAAACAGAATTCAGGTATCATAACTTGCATGTGTGCTACTTTTTCTCTCTGGAAATTTATTGATGTGTTTTCATTTTTGCATATCAGAAATATTCTCTATCATTTTTATATGTAAACGGTTACTCCAGTATTTAAAAATACTTGGTGATTTTTACTAATTGATTGTTTACTAAATATTAAATTTTGTTCACATAATGAACAATTTTTCCTTTATCCTTTTATCAATTTTTAAAATTTATTTCATTTAGTTTTGGCTGCGTTGGGTCTTCATTGCACATGGGCTTTCTCTAGTTGCAGCGAGTGGGGGCTACTCTTTGTTGCAGTGCGCAGGCTTCTCATTGCAGTGGCTTCTCTTGTTGCAGAGCACGGGCTCTAGGCGTGTGGGCTTCAGTATTTGTGGCTCGTGGGCTCAGTAGTTGTAGGTCGTGAGCTCTAGAGTGCAGGCTCAGTAGTTCTGGCGCACGGGCTTAGTTGCTCCGCGGCATGTGGGCTCTTACCAGACCAGGTCTTGAACCCATGTCCCCTGAATTGGCAGGTGGATTCTTAACCACTGTGCCACCAGGGAAGTCCCTATCCTTTTATCATTGAAAATCGGAATGAGATTGGAATAAAATGACGTTACCCCTATTTTAAATTTTTTAACATAAAAATTTTAATGCCCAGGAACTTAGCCAGCTCACTTTTAGTTTTAATTAGTATTATATTCCTGTCTATATATACTACCCCATAATTTAAAAATACCTAATAACAGATACTAATTGAATATTTACTAAATGCCAAAAACTATTCTAAGCACTTTAATGTATTCCTCAAATTAATTCTTTGAGTCAGATACTGATAAACTGGATTTAGAAGTTGTTCCAAGTCGCACCATAGGGGAAATGAATTGTATTCACAGTTTGGCTATAGATTCTGCATGTATAGCTGCTGTGGGCTGCTCACTCTAAGTTTTGGTCTACAGTAGACCAAAGGTACGGAGCAAATGATAGATTCTGCAAGTTAAAGGTCTCACAAACAGAGGAGACAGGGAGGTAAATCAGACAGTTGTATCCAGGGTAACACATGCAAATTACAGAGCAGGAGCTGTAAGAAGGGAAACGGGAAATACTTCAAAGAGGAGAAAACATTTAAGCTAAACAGCTGTGTATGTGTGTGTGTTTGAGTGTGTGTGTGTGTGTGTGTGTGTGTGTGTGTGTGTAAGTGTGGGTGGTAGTATTTCCATGTAGCCAGAACATCAGGTATGATTGTAAGGAAGCTCCAAAGCAGCATGAAATAATTGGGTAAATACCAGGTAGTGCTACAGATGCGGCGTGAGATGCAAGAAATTTAACACAGTGAATTTGGTGAGAAAATAAATGCTGCTATAATAGCGGGCTTGCTTTGGATGTCTTGAAAAGACGTCTCATTCTGTAGGTGATATTGTGCCATAGAAGATTTTAATCAATGAAGGGAACATTGATGTTGTAGAAAGATGACTGACCGTGTGTTGAGATTGTAAGAGAAGGATGGGGGAAGCACAAATGTAGTTATAAGGCCATCATCATTCTTTTAGTGAGAGGGAAGGTGATGCTTTGTTTAATAAACACCCTTAATATTTCTTAGAAGGGCTTCCCTGGTGGCGCAGTGGTTAAGAATCCGCCTGCCAGTGCAGGGGACACGGGTTCGAGCCCTGGTCTGGGAAGATCCCACATGCAGTGGAGCAACTAAGCCTGCAAGCCACAACTACTGAGCCTGTGTGCCACAACTACTGAAGCCCGTGCGCCTACAGCCCATGCTCTGCAACAAGAGAAGCCACCGCAATGAGAAGACTGCGCACCGCAACAAAGAGTAGCCCCAGCTCGCCACAACTAGAGAAAGCCCGTGCACAGCAACGAAGACCCAATGCAGCCACAAATAAATAGAAATAAAATAAATAAATTTATTTTAAAAATATTTCTTAGAAAACACACCATATAAACAATTGAGGGGAAAATATTTAACTGTAACATGAAAAAAAATTGCCTAAAATGGAGAGAAATATGGTTCTAATGGAGGAAGTTTGTACAGAAAGGATGCCTTTTTTCAATATGAAAAGTAAATAGAATTGAGGAATATAGCATGGGGGCTAACAGGCATTGCAACTAAAGAAAATAAAGGTCTTGGCTCAGAATTTCTAGATAATTGGCTGTAGTGTTTCTGTATCAGGGAAAATTTCAGATCTTGATGAGATATGCAACCACTCTAGGGCAGTTTTGGCCAATGAAATAGGTGCAGCATATTACCATGATGATTTCATGGTCAGAACTACAGAAGAGAATTCATCCACGACAGTGATCATTAGGATTATAGGCATGACGGTAACTTTGCAATCATGTGATAACTACGGTATTCAGTGACATACAAAGAAGCTCTGAACAAACAGTTTGTCCAGCGTACCTAGTATTTGACCTAGTATGAGACTCAGCATCTTCACCATCATCATCGTCATTAACATTATCACCATAAATTAAATTCTAAGCACTTATACTCATTTGACCCTACACCACTGTACTTGCGCGTGCACACTCTCTCCCCGCCCCCCCTTTCTGTCTCTGTCTCTTGTCTCTCTCAAGCCACAAGGAAACATGGTATTACAGGATCTAGGTTACTAGCTGCAGTACATTTCTGCGTCCTTACCCAGTCTGAATTTGGAGCCCATGCTGAATTCACATATTTGAAGATAATTCAAGAGAAGTTGAGATGAGGCCTTTTGCTGTATAATTCTGGAGGGTGGGATTAGGGCAATGAAAAGAAATTCCAAGCAGATGCATTTGGGCTCAGTACAAGAAATATACCATCAAGAATCTATGTTGGCCCCCAAATAAGAAACTCCCTGGAGGTTACCCAGCTAAGAGCAGAGACTCACTATGGGAAGTGAGGAGGGCTGGGTGGGTACCAAGCACAGTAACTCATCTAGTCCTTATGGTGACGCTGTAGAGAGGTTCTATTACTATTCTTATTTTACACACGAAGAAAATGAGGCACTAACAGGTTAAGTAACTGACTTCATGCCAAAAGCTAAGACAGGGAGGAGCTGGGATTGAACCCCGGGTGGTCAAACTCAGAGCCAGCCTCCGTCTGGAGATGCTTCGAGCATCAGAACATATGGTTGAACTAACTACGTTTCACCTTCCCTTCTGACCTTGAAATTTGACGATCATACGCACGCAGCTGGCTGACACATTCCTATAAAATACACACGCACGGCATCTCCTTGATGTTACCCTGCCTGTCACATTTGGAAATTTTTGAGAAAAAAAAAAAAACAAAAACCCTCTCTGAAGGTCACGCCTGGGCAAGTGCTCTAATGTGAAAGGAATTGAAATCCTAATTTGAAGAAATGCTCCATTTGCATCTACATGCAGCCTTATGATTTATGACAGGGAGACTTTTCAGCTCAAATAGAAATTTTTCCAGTGTGAGTGACTTTTCACTTTCCAATTTCAACAGGAGCTTGGAAATCAAAATTTTAAAAATTAATTAAAACATATTTTGATTTATATTAGGGTAATTAAAGATAACATCTCCAAAGTTTTCTCATTGGACATACTAGTTATCTTTTATTGTAATCACACTGTCAGAGATAAATGAAGTCTCTAAAATGACAAAGCAGAAAAAAATAAGACCCACCAAATGGTATATTTGTACGTGCAGTAGTTGGCCATCGCAAGAATACCTTTAAGTACTAATAGACCACTTAGTAACTTAGAGAACCTCATTGATACAGGAGGTGGTTGTTTTGAAACTTGGTAAAGCTTGGTAGCATTTGATCCCCATTACGTAACTTTCAAAATCCTCTTTTTCTTTCTTTTTCCTCAGTTGTTGTATATAGAAATATCACTAATATAGAGGGACGCAGTCAATAAATTGTTACCTCCACCACTATATATTGCAGCAACATACGTAATAATTCAGGAATAGAATCATGATATGTATTTTTAACTTATTCTTCAAGCAGATTTTTATCTGAATATAGTAAATATCAGACATTTTGCCATTTTCATGGAATAACGTATTTTTTATCTCCTTCTCCCCAGAGTGAGCAGAGAATAGCAGGTGTGGTTATTGAAATGAAGGCAGTGAGATAGCGATGGGAAAGATAGTGCACAGCGTGGTTCATCTAAATAGGTTAGGAAATTTCATTTCCACTATATAATAACTCCTAAAGAGGCATCTTTCTATTTCAGATGAAAACTCTCACTCTCATAAATCATCAAGCTGCATGCAGATGCCAATGGAGCATTCCTTCAAATTAGGGTTTCAGTTCCTTTCATACGAAATGGAAGTTTTATGGTTTTATTTCCATAGGTCAGCAGAACTTGCCAGACTTAGTTATAATCAGTGTTAACATAGCCACTTCTGTCACGTTCTTCCAAACTATTGCAGTTTTACATGAATAAAATAGGAGTTTAACAGACAACTGACAGATACCTGATTTCAACCAGCTCGCTACAATATAAAGGTGATTAAATAGTAACCTGGGAAGAAGCCTAAATAGGAAATGATGCCTAATAGACACAGGTGTCTGTATTTTTTTCATTAGAAATTTCAAAATTCTGAGCATGTTTTTCTTACCAAGATTTTCCCCAAATGCTCTTCTTCTTCTTGGTAATTCCGCAGAATTTACCCTCAGTGTTCTCATGCAGTGGAATCTTAGGAGCTGGATCTCTTTACAGCTCAAGTAATTACTTAAGAGTTAAGTGGACATTCCAAAGAAGTCAGTGGAGTATAAGTCACAAGGTTTCCATGGGAGGGATGTTGCTGCCCCATATGCTGTATAGTTACTAGTGCATTTGAAAATTATTAAGCTATCTCACAAGATTTTACCCATCTTAAAATATCTGCTGGTATGGAATTTGCTATGTTTGTGCTCCTTTCCAAACTTCAGGTTAAATGATATAGAGAGTAGGAAGGGACAAGAAATTCCAAATGGCATATCTTCCGGAGAAATATTTGTGCTACATGCTTGAAATGATAATTGGGTAACTAGTGGTAGCCAGAAAATCGCTAACCAGTTCACATTCTTTTGCGTATGAATATGGCTAAAATTTAGTGTTTCATCTGCATCAATCCAATCTCAAATTCCATTTTCAATAGCAAGTCTCATGTGTTTGTGAATATCTCTGACACTAATAAATGATATAATAAAAGTGACCAGGAATTATTAATTATAATTGCATAATATCATAAAAGAGACTATTTATTGTGGGTTGTCAAGTTATTTTACAATATATATTTTAGATGCCTAGAACATTTTATATACACACACACACACACACACACATACATGAATCATTATATAGTTGTGTTATATGTATGCGTATATAACACGCATACACATAACACAGCTATATAATGATTTCCCCATTTAAGGATCCGTGTTAGCACATAAAAGCAAAATATTTACACTGAGATGGGAAACGATACTGAAACAATTTCAGCAAAAGGTGATTCACAGCCCTTTATCAATAGCCGTATGAATCCAAAAGCCCTACTGCCAGCAGCTTTATATTGTCTCTCGCTGAGTTTCCAGATGCATGTCGGGTGAGAGGAAATTGAGCTTTACTGTGGCGGTTAGCTTTTTCCGTAGGATAATTTTTCGGTAGTCAGAAGTATGTATGCTTAGCACGAAATTCACTTTCCTGTGTGACGGAGGGATGGTGTTTCTTTGGTAGTTGGCCGTTTGGTGTAAAGCACCAGCTGGCAAACGAGTCAAGAGCATTTGTTTCCTTTCTTGACCTGTTGCCTGAATACTGAATGCAAAAGAGATGCTTTTTAAATGTTATTACTAAATAGAATCTTGGGTCCTAGCCCAGAAATGTATTAGTGGTTATTGAGGTATCAGATCACAACATAGTGTGGGGTTAGAGTCCCAAAGAACAGGTGTCTATTTTCTCTTTCTTGTGGTCGCAATTGTTGTTATTAAATCCACCTATAGGTTATGTCTTAGATCAGGAAAAAGCAGACTAGAAGGGAAGAATTTTTGTATAATTTTTATGATGATACTATACAGATTTGGGCAAAGTGTATCAGAATAGAAGTTTTTAAACGCCTTATTTTAAATGTCTTCTAATGCTTCAGGAAATGGTGGTGAGAATGAGATTAGAGACTGGGCTATTGAAATCAACACACTTGCAGTCCTTGAGTTAGAACTTTGTGTGGCTTAAGTTGAAATTATGTGTGGCTGCATTGTAGAGAAGAGCTGCATCCGTCACCATCATCAGATGTTGATCAGGCCACTGTACCCCTCCAAGGTTTGTGCCCTCGCTTGTAACCAAGGTATCAGTCATACCAACCTTCCGTGGTAAATGGAAGAGCCTGATGCTCGTGCTTATGCATGAGGAGCAATTAGCCTATTTCCTGGCACATGGTATGGGATAGTGCACTTTCAGGCACGCATAGATAATGTCTTCGAAACTTGAAAAAAGCATCTTAACTGGCATGCGTCAGGCATTGTGGTAAGCATTTTTATATATATATATATATATATATATATATATGTATGTATTCATTTAATCCACACAACTATCCCGTATATATATATATATATATATATATATATATGTAAATATTTAAATCTACAAAATGTTAACTAACATGTCCAAAGCCCTATAGCTATTAGGCAGCAGATCTGGGATTTAGATGTTCACTGATTTCCAAACTCTGCTCAATCAATGTGTTCTTTGAGCTAATCATTATAAACATCATCTATGAGGACATATGTAAATGTATAAATATGCATCATATATAGAAGAAATATAAAGTATTTGTGAACTGATTTCCATTTATATTCTTATAGTATATAGAAATATAAATATAGATAGATAAATATCCCATATAAAGGCACAAGGGCAATTGCATGTGTATACATATATGTGTGTGTACATATATGTGTAGATTGCTTTATTTTCCCTCGATTGTTTCTATAGCAGAGTTTGTAATTACAGTGTTTCCCAGATTCTGGTGCTCACTTTCTTGGAAACCATACTGGAATGTTGGAAAGGTCACTGGGATAAGAGTTAGAGAACAGAGGCCTGTTTCCGATTGTAGCTTTTGAAATGAGGGACTGAGATCTAAGGACCATTCAAGGTCTAAGATGGACTGATCCTTTGAAGGTATTGAAGATTTCCTAGTATTGTCCTGAGAGAGGAAGGGAAACGAGTGTCTACAGACATTTCAAGAAACATTACCATCTGCCATGACTTTTACAACAATTCAAAGAGAACAATAACAACCTCAAAATTCCTGATCAAAGCTGTGGCTGAATTTATGAATTTGATTTTCATGCAAATTCAGCTCTGAACATGAAGTGAGTCGTGAAATGGAATTTGAAGGGGTCGTGCTCCCGTTCATGACTAACGTCAACATCCATCTGCCCAACTCCCTCTCCAGCCCCCGATCCTCGCACAAGACCATTCAGGCTGATGTTTATCAGATGTTGTAAAATGGAGTTAATCATTTGAGAATAGAAAAACGAAGTTGTTTTTAGACTGGTAATGAAACTCCCGTTCGTTTTAGAGACTTTTTTCCCCCATCGGGAACATTAAAATATTACAAAATCTTACCTATTAAAAACTGTATGTAAATATATATATTTGAATTCGTGTAGAGAAGTCTATAGAGAGAATCGGTAAAAATTCTGATTTTCTGCAAAAATGATCATAAAAATTTATGAAAAATAATTAAATAGGGGTAAGAGGGAAGCTACATTAATATAGAAATTTAACACCTTTCATTCCAATAAAAAGATGACCAAGCAGAAAACATCTATAGCATATATGGTTGTGATATTATCCATAACTTTAATATATGGAACTTTTCATGATTTAGGAAAACTGAGTTTTCAGGGGGAGTGAATGATTTATAAGTTTTAAATGAACCACTTAACCATATTAATAATTTTCACATCATATATCCAAAGGATTAGGCTTCAGCGTTTTCTTCTCGCCTAGGTAAACATAACTTGAAAGAACATAATTCATGCTATAATTTACATTACTTGTTAAGTTGTTATTTCTGGTTTGTATTGTTACCAAGCTGAGGTTTGGCTGCTCAAAAGCCAATACTTGAGAGACATGTGTTGATAGGAAAGGAAAGGGTGCTTTATTCTGGAGGATGGCAACCTGGGGAGAAGGTGGACTTGTGTCCAAGAACCAATTCTGAAGATGCTGCTCAACCATGAAAGTGTTTTAAAGGGAGAAAGGGGAAATTAATCACAGTTAACCATTTGGGGAAGGGGTCAAAGTCTTTGTTATCTTCCACTGTGTGCAGACTTTCTTCTGATTGGTTAGTGGTGAGGTAACAAGATGAAGTTCCAGGACTCTTGTGCTCAGCCTGGAGTTACCATCCTCCACCTGGGTGGGGGCCTTAGTTCCTGCAGAAGAGCTCAGAGGTATTGTTATGTTTATCCCTTGAGGAGGAACTAGGACCCTACTTTATTCCTGCACTATGGCTTCTCGATTGCTTTCCCTTTGTTTCCCTCCCTTCTCTGACAAGCGACTGTTTGAATCTGCCATTTGGAACTCAGGGAAGGTCATGGCGGCTGAGTGAAGCCTACAAATGAGAAATGGGAGACACAGAAAGGATTTGTACCTGGGAGGGCCCCAAAGGGTCCTGCCCAGTTTCAATATTTTACCATATACTTTGTGATGGAGGAGTTTCAAGCGATATAGCATTTATTCTGAAAGTTGATTTTGAGTTTACAAGCTAAGAAGGTAATACCAATTTATTACTGTGTGTTATTACAAACAGACTATGTCCTATATACTGGCTTTGATAGTTTTTACTCATGAATGCCTGTTATTATATTTCTCAAAAAATATGTGTACAAGTAACTCCAAAGTTCTAGAACTGAAATCAGTGTCCTAGCTCTCTCTGCTAGACACCTGAGATAAAAATACCAACCCTGAGTATTTGTAAAGTAATCTCACAATTATAGAGGGAGCAGTCATGTTTTAAATATGATTTCTAAAGTACGGATTCTTATAGCTCCTCTGTCTTTTTTCCCCCACTCAAACAGAATTGTGTTTCTATTCCTGTCAACCCAACAATGAGAATAGAACTTGTAATGTTGTATTTCTAGACTTTGTTTATGTTTTTCAATTTCTTCCTTTACCATAGTTGTATTAACGTTATTTAATCATAGGCCTGGATGTTTACTTTTCTAACAACAGGATATTATTTATTCAGAACACATATTTTTCGTATTAGCCTAGGCTTTCTGAAATCATTCTAGTGTGTCAGTTGAATGTATAATTAGGCATTTTTCTAAATACACAATAATTACCCAGCAGAAAATTCTGCCATTTCTATTTCTTAGTTTTAACATATCCAGAGTGGTTAGTAATTCAAAAATCTTGATCATTTGGTTTTTAAGGTTAGCTTTATATTGGGGCATAATGTTCACAAAGAAAAATGCACAAGTTAGAACTATACAATTCAGTGAATTTTCACAAAAGTGAAGCCATGCAGGTAGCTGCCACAGAGCATTACCAGTCTAATTCTTTACAGTGATTACTCATCCACGTGTAACCTCCATTCTGACTTCTACCATTGATCAGCCTTACTTCTTTTATTAGCATTAAATGAATGGAATTATAAAGTAAAGGCTCTTTTGTTTTTGGTTTGTTTCACTCAACATGACATTTCTGAGAGGTATTCATGTTGTTACATATAACATGACTTGATTTTCTCTCATTGCTCTGTAGTACTGCCTCATATGAATATACATGAGAGATACAGCCATTCTATCATTGACAGAATAGGATGTTTATAATGGGGTTTAAGCAGCTGAATGATATACCTGGTTCACATATAAAATTTGGATCTATGTGATACATGAGAAAATGGACTGGAATGAAGCACATTATGGCTGGCCAGAACAGTTGTAAGAGATGAGGACAACTTGATTGAATGTTGCATTGGGGAGGAATCAGGTGATTGAAGAATACGTTAGATATCAATCACAAGGTTTTTCTGATTAGTTGGGTGTAGGACTTGAGAGTAAGGGAACTGTAAAGACTGACTATGATTTTTTTCTTTTGTTTTTGAATGACTTTATTGGGGTGTGGTTGACATACAAGCTGTACATATTTAATGTATACAACTTAATGAGTTTGGAGATAGTTAAATATTCATGAAACCGTCACCACAGTTGCTCCAAAAAAAAGTGCAACTCAAAATCTTTTTTTTTTTCTTTAATTTGAACAACTGAGTGGGTGGAAATTCTTTTTATTGAGATGAATGTCAGAAGGTGTGGGTCCTGGGCATGTTATTTCTGAGCTACCTGTGAACTATTCATATCTGATTGTTGAGTAGGCATTTGGCTAAATGAGTGTGGAGATCATCAGGGCTGGAAATGGAAATTGGGAACTGTTGATATATGAGTAGTATTTAAAACAGTGGGAATGGTCATGATCATCTAGGAATGGAATAAAGAGTAGAAAGAGAAGATCTTAGACTGAGTCTTAAAAGAAAACTCAATATTTAAAAGATCAGATAAAAAGGGAAAATTGAAACAAAGAAGTATTTCAGCTTTAGGAGAAATGTTGTTGAACCCAAGTTTATGTGCCTGATGCACAGTGAGGCCAAACAAACTGAAACTCTGGAGTTTGGAGCAAAGAAAGGTTTATTACAAGGGCCAAACAAGGAGTATGGGAGGTTATACTCAAAAGACCCAAACTCCCCAATGATTTTTAGGGAAGAGTTTTTAAAGGCAAATTCTGGGGAGAGGGCTTCTGGATGTATACCTTTCTTCTGATTGGTTGGTGGTGAGGTAAATGGGTGCTGTTTCAAGAATCTCAATCATCAGCCTTCTGGTTCCAACCAGTCTGGGGTCCAGTCCTTGTGTTCAGCCTGAAGTTACCATCCTCCACCTGGGTGGGGGCCTTAGTTCCTGTAGAAGAACTCAAAGATATGTATCAGAAAAACTCAAAGATATGTATCAAAGGGATTTATATATATATATCCCTTGAGGAGGAACTAGGACTCTGCTTTATCACTGCACTATTGTTTCTTGACTGCTCTTCCTTTGTTTTTGCATTCCCTCACTTCCCTAATTAGTAACTGTTTGAATCTTCCCTTTGGAACTCAGGGAAGGGCCTACAAGCAAGGAACACAGGACACAGAAAGGGTTTTGTACCTGGGAGGGACCTGCAATGTCCTGGGGGGGGTCATTGGTTTCAATCCCCCCCGCCTTTTCTTTGATACTCCTCAATCTTGAGAGGGAACAGGTGCAGGAGAAGAAAGAGAATAAAGTTTTGGATAGAGAGGTTCACCATAAACTCCACAGAGGAACTTGGTTTTAGGGGGACTTGGTTTCAGAAACAGTGGTTAAGGTGATAATGTAATAGCCAAGAGAGGAGAAAAGTTGGAGGAGGAGGTTGCGGGTAACTGAATCAAATACTTCTGAGATGTCTGGTAGGATAAGGACTAAAACATGCCCATTGGATTTTGAAAAACTGGGTGTCTGAATTTGGCAGCCAGATTGGAGTGGGATGCAAACATTGAGAAAATGGAGACCAGTTTGTGTATATGACTCTTTGAGAAACTATGAATAAAGGGAAGTAGAGGATAGAATGATAAATGGTGGGGTGTGGGCTTAAAAGATTTCTTTTAAAGTTAGAATTAAGTGCATTGGGATGTTGATGGTAATGATTAAGTTGAAAAAAAGATACAAGATAGTGAACAGATGAGGGACCCAAAACCTGAAAGAACTTGCTCTTCAACTTTCATCATCTGAAGGAGCCCCAGAACCAGCTTCCAAGTGGCTCCATAGAGCTATGAGGTTGAACTTTCCCCAAGGCGTGGCTTAAAGTCTCCCAGGGTAACTGCCTCATCACCTACACTCCCTATCGTCACCTGAGAGAGCAGTGACACAGAGACTAGTCAACCTACAAGCAGAGCATTTGCACTCACAGTGCTAGGAGAGTAATTAATGACCCCTTCCTTCTCACGTCATGTCTTCCCTTACCCCAAAGAGGAGCAAGTGCCCAAAATGTCCCAATTATCCATCACACATCATGCCAGTGATGAACTCTGTTTCAATACTTATCCTTCAAATCTCATATGAGAGACAATTTCTTTTAGCAACATTTCTCTGACTGCCTAAACTGGGTTCCTCCTCCAGGGCCGCACAGCATCTTGTGGCCTTCAGTGTACTATATGTTAAGACTGGGTCTTACCTGTATTCTTCTCTGGACTGAAAGAGCTCAGAGACAAAGTACTGTGTCTTGTTCCTCCACGTATCCAGTGTTGATTCAAAAATTAATCAAATTCAAAAATTTATTAAACATATCTTTGGGCGTCCCTGGTGGCGCAGTGGTTGAGAGTCCGCCTGCCGATGCAGGGGACGCGGGTTCGTGCCCAGGTCTGGGAGGATCCCACATGCCGTGGAGCGGCTGGACCCGTGAGCCATGGCCGCTGAGCCTGCGCGTCCAGAGCCTGTGCTCCACAACGGGAGAGGCCACAACAGTGCGAGGCCCACGTACTGCAAAACAAACAAACATATCTTTAAGTTCTTACTGCACTTTGTAACGGCTAACCCACAGATGGTTCTACCAGAAAATTTGTTGAATGAATGAATGAATACATGAATGAGTGAAGTCTAGTAGAAGGAGTAATGTTTGGTGGCAATTACACATCTAGTGTACATTCTTTACCTTAAACTCTGATATTGATGTGCTGTGAAAAGTGTTTTATCATATATTTACTTTAAAAAATTACTCCGTTTACAAAACTTTGAGTCTATAATGAGATTTTATGAATATTTGAAACACCGTATTTATTAAATCTTTCAAACACTTAAAGGCATTATTTTGTATAACAAGCTAATTTTCTCTAAGCTCACGTGATATGCCAACATAAACATCATGCAAGAATAATTCTAAGAAATTTTAAATTTAATATCCATTTAAAAAGAAAATTCACTGACCAACTTAGGGTTTCCACCAGACATGTACTAGGATGGAGGAACTGTCTTAAGACATTAACTAAAGATTCAACTAGAATTGCTAAAGACCGTATTTGCTGTTGTATGTATAGAAACCATTCATCGTGGTCATACAATAATCCAATTAAGCACCTAGAAAGTATTTTTTCTATTTTCTGGCATTAGGATATAATGTATGACCAAAAAAAAACCCCACAAAATCCAAAGTAGATGTCTGGAGTCATACATTTACTGTATTATAAATAACACATGCAAATATATTGGAGCTGCACTGTGTTCACCACTATCGTCTTCTTTCCTTCCTAAGTAGTAAAAATTCCACACAATCCTCCTTCCCCATTGTACAGAAGAGGGTCCAAGCAGATGGCAGGATTGGTTACATTATGAAATGTTTTCCCTGAACTTTACCTCCAGTTGTGCATGGTTTGAGAACAGAAACCATGTTTAATTCATGTTTTCCACCCAGAATTTAGAATAACATTTGGCCTTTAGGAGAAGCACAATATGTTTTTTTAAATGAATGAGTGAATAAAGAAATACAGGAAGCTCTTCCAGCATCAATACATGAGCACTAGTTTGAATGGTGAAGTCATGAGTTAGGGCCCAGAACTGTCACTAGAGCTTTAGTGCCCCATGGGCTTTAGGACATTCCACTGAAAGAGAGTGTATGAAATTTAAATGTATTTCCCTGCCCAAGGGGACTTCTGGTTTCCAGTTCAGCATGTAAGGAGCTTGGAAGTTGCCACTGCCTCCTAACAGTCAGCGAAAACCTGAGCAGCCTGACAGCAGCTCATCCTGGATCTGAAGAGAGGGCAGGGCACAGGGAAAACCTCTGCCTCCAAGGTTGCAGAGGCCAAGAGGCAAATACAGGGGGTCTCAGTTTCCCAGGGCAGAGACTCAGGAGCAGACAGCACCTCGGGAACCAGTGCTAGGGTAGGAAAACCTGACCTGTGATTGAATTGCCAGTGATTCAGTGTGGACAAATCTGAGAGTTGAAAACGCCAGGGAGACCTATTCATGGTGGTGGTGGACCCACAATATTATGAGATTTCCCTCTGGGAACTCGACCAGTTTCCCCTAGTAGACATAGGGGGGAAATAGCCCCAGGCTTTTGAGAGGGGAAGAGACAAGGAATCATTTTGAAATCTGCCCAGACACTTCCTTCTTCTTAACAAGGCCTGCCCTTAGGAGAAGTTAGTTAACCAGAGCCTAACCTGCTGGGTATTATCAGAGCCTGACTGACCTCAGAAAGAGTCAACTCTAGGTACCTTTAGGCTTCCAAATGGGAGAAGGGAAAAAAGCAACCCTAGCCCACTTGAGTCATCATGTCTCACCCAAGGCGGGGAGAAAACCACAGAGGAACACTTGGGAAGTTCACATCCAGAGGCACAGCTCAAAGACTGAGCCCTACGTCACAGGATTATGAAGCACCCCTCTCCCCTCACACCTCACCACCACATGACTAAAGGCCTATTTCCTGCAGTTCCTTTTACCTGGTGCATCATGTCTGGCTATCAAAAAAAAATAACAATTACAAAGCATACCCAAAGGCCAAAAACACAATTTGAACACATAAAGCAGATATCAGAATCAGACATGGTAGGGATGCTAGATTATCAGACCAGGAATTTTAAAGAATTCTCGGTGGAAGGAAGGTGAAGAGCTAGTAGGTTACTGTGAAAATCAGTGACAGATGGTGTTGGACCAAAAAGGTAGTCATGGAAGTGCTGACAAGCGATTGGAATCTGAACATATTTTGAATGTACAGCTGAGCAGTTCTCTTGATGGAATTGTTGTGATTTGTTACAAAACAAACAATAGGATAATTACAAGTTTTTGACCAAGCCACAGAAAGAATGGAATTACCATTAACTAAGATGGGAAATACTGCAAGAAACCAGGTTTTGTGTTAAAGCTTAGATAACGGTAAAATTTATACCCTTTATCACTTAGGTGACTATGTAGGTAGTTTAATATGTGGAAGTCATATTCATTTATGAAGTTTTTCAATGTCTTACAAAACGTATTTAATTAGAAGACTATCTCCACCAATAATATTTGTGTGTGCGTGCCAGTGAAACACGCACACATGCGCACACACGCACGCAACAAGAAAAAGCATTTAGAATTAGAGAAGTTCTAGTTTTCACTTCAAATAACAGATGACTATTCCCTTGCTTTTTTTTTTTTTTGCGCTACTTGGGCTTCTTACTGCTCTGGCCTCTCCCGTTGCGGAGCACAGGCTCCGGACGCGCAGGCTCAGCGGCCACGGCTCACGGGCCCAGCTGCTCCGCGGCATGTGGGATCTTCCCGGACCGGGGCACGAACCCGTGTCCCCTGCATCGGCAGGCGGACTCTCAACCACTGCGCCACCAGGGAAGTCCCTCCCTTGCTTTGATTTTTACCACACACACCATGGTGCTTGGTATGTCCTGACGTTCAGATTCTTCTAACTTATGACATTAAAGCCCTGAATAAACAAATGCCAGAAATAAATATTCTCCTCCCTTAACATTTTGCTCTTGGCTTGAGTTCTTTAAAAGAAAACAACAGAGCTGCAAGTAGCAGCTGCATTCTGGCTGGGGAGCTACCAACACACCTAACACAGAGGATACCTGGTTAGGAGAGAGGGGTTCTTGCTCCGGCGGTTTTGCAGGGAGAGCCCAAAACACCCCCGCCCCCCCCCCCCCCCCCCCCCCCCCCACCCCGGCCCACACCTAAGCTCAGGCCTCCACATCATGGGTCTGGGAGGAAGGGCGTGGCTCTCTGCCTTCCCATAGGAGGGCTCAATAATCAAAGTCCAGGTATCTTGGACAATTTACCCCCAATTTTTCCCTTGCATTAAGAGACAGAGTAAGGCAAAACCGTTCTCAAATATGGTCACTGGAAACCTCTGGTTCAGTGTATTCTACTCTCCATTGTGCGTCCTCTAATTCCTTTTCTGTCTTTACCAATTACAATTGTTTCTGGTGTTATGGAATCAATAGACTGTGAAATGAGAAGTGGGAGTGTTGTCATTCAGTGCCTTGGGTACAAATAATAGATTGTTTAATTTTTGTTGGAGTATAGTTGCTTTACAATGTTGTGTCAGTTTCTGCTGTACAGCAAAGTGAATCAGCTATACGTATACATATATCCCCTCTTTTTTGGATTTCCTTCCCATTTAGGTCACCGCAGAGCATTGTGTAGAGTTCCCTGTGCTATACAGTAGGTTCTCATTAGTTATCTATTTTATACATAGTATCAATAGTGTATGTATGTCATTCCCCGTCTCCCGATTCATCCCACCCCCCTTTCCCCCCTTGGTGTCCATACATTTGTTCTCTACATCTGTGTCTAACGCATATGGTATATGCGTTAATATACGATATTTATTTTTCTCTTTCTGACTTACTTCACTCTGTATGACAGACTTATAGTATGAATACTTTATTTAAAGTTGTATGGATAACCTCCAGATCTGAAACAAAACCTCCATAACTGAAACAAAAAATAGTTAAAATCAGCGGGTCTAAGGGCAAGAAATTACAGGTTAGATGAGTTTTGCTTTACATGATAAGTCCTATTTATTTTTTTTTAGATGCACATAGATTGCTTTAATGGGTATAAGTTTTTAAGTAAATAAAAGGAGACTTTTCAATTTGATAATTTCAATTAAATGAGTACCCCAAGCTATGAATAGCTAGTTGTAGTCATAGCTCCATATAAAATCAGGAACATAAAGAGTTAACTCTCATAGTGAGAGTCAACAGACAATTAACAACTGCAAAAAGACCTACCTCGTCCCCTTTAATGGAAATGTCTATATGCAATTATCTACTCCTCCTTGATCCTTCATTCTTAGAGGTTAAACTAAGACTAATAGGTCAATACATGTCTGTAGATTGAAAAAGAAAAAACTGAAAGGCTCTGAAGCTAAGATTCAATCCTCATTAGAGACACACTGAGAGGCCAATTTGATTTTGGAAAGCACAGGAAATTTTTGTTCCATCACAAAGTGTATCTTTATACACTGATGCGTTTAAGACCATGCTGTTTGTAATACGCTAGCATCTTTTTCACCAAAAATATAAAGTTCAGATTTTTGTGTCAACTCTATTGCCAAACTTACTATCCAGTGTGATAGACTTCCTTTCTGGAAGGATTTATAAGGATAGTTGTCATTTTAAAGTTACCCAGATTCTGAACAGTTCTCTCAAATTTGTGGCAGGCCCACTTGCGTGCGTGAGTCTTGGTGGCGGGGAGGGACCTCCTAACATGCGAGAGGTCAAATTAAGCCTCTTGTGGTGGGAAGGGCACGGGCGTGGATTACTGGGCTCCATCAATCAAATGCTCTCACCTAAGATTTGAGGAAGATAAGTAAGTACAGGGACAGTAGAAACATTGACATCACTAATTATTTATTTAGTGGACGGGGTGTCAGAACACAAGCTGTGGGCTTGATGGTGTTTCCCACTGCCTGTCCCCCTCTCAGTTCCTGCTAGTTTACTGAGCCTTATTTTCCCACCTCCGAGGCATGGTTTGCACATATCCTTCCAATGCAGCCTTTTTCTACTTAAGTTATTCAGAGTTGAGTTCTTTTGTTTGCAACCAAAAAGTTTTATTGATAAAACAACAACAGGACAAGATACTATATAGCACAGTGGACTTATGCACATGCAAGTTAATGATCAGAAAATGGACCCAACAAATATTAGCTACAGCTTGTGTTTTGCAAGATAATAGTAGTGTTAGAGCAAAAAGCTAAAAATTATAATTAAAGGGATACACTACTACTTTTTAAAGGAACTAGGAAGCATCTAAAAAGGCTCACCATTCACTCCATAGCCTTGGGCCTGAATAAGAGTTTGTGAAGTCCAGAGGAGGTGGATTCCCTGTCCATGAGAAATGTAAGAAAGTTGAGAGAAGCGCTGTTCACTTCTTCCTTTTCACTACTGAAGTTAGTACTACATAGAGCAGCCCTGAACAATAGAAATACAATGTAAGCCACATATATAATTAAAAATTTTTGGTAACCACATTTAAACTAAAAAGAAACAGGTGAGATTGACTTGAATAATGTATAGTCATCCTTGGTATCTGTAGGGTATTTGTCCTAGGACCCCCCACCCCCACCCCTAACCCAATGCCCAAATCCAGGGATGCTCAAATCCCTTACATAAAGTGGCATAGTATAGTCAGCCCTCTGTATCTGCAAGTTCCACATCCACAGATTCGGGGTCAACTGTATTTTATTTAACCCAAGATACCCACAATGTTACTTCAATATGTAATAAACATGTAACATTTATTAATGAGATTTTACATTCTTTTAAACTCATTAAGTGTTCAAAATTCAGTGTGTATTTTCCATTTATAGCCCATCTCAATTTAGATTAGCCACATTTCATACCCTCAGGAGACAAATGCAGAGGCTACCACGCTGGATAGCACAAATGGAGCCATGAAAGGAAATGACGAGACCGCTTGCTTTCAGATACTCTCAGTTTTCATGTTTTAAGAGACTCATGGCTGGGTTCAGGAGAGAATCACTCAATGGCTTTTCAAGTCTTCTCAAACTACCAGCACAGAAACAGTTGTACAGAGCCTATTACTTTAAATGAACACCAGCTATGAGGAATGTGGGGTCACCACTCTGCCAGCATTCTCTCTGCCTAAATTCCATCCATGGCCTGCGAAAAAGCCCTCTTTCTTAACATGTGCTGGAAATTCTTTTCACTCTCATGCAGATCAGTGACTTGTTCATTTCATTTTCTTTGTGTATCATTCAGAGTGGTGGAAAGACAGGGAAAAGTCTGAACAAAAATGTTTGAATAAATTCTTTGGTACAATTTAATCCCTCACTATATGGTAACGGCCAAAGAGACGTGTGTGTTCATATCTGCGTGCAGTGTCTGTAAATGTGTTATCTGTGGCCAAAATTACAAACAGTGCAGACCATGGGGAGTGGCAAATTCATGATTGGTTAGTCAACTGCCATTGGGTGGCTCTCCAATCTCTTTCTGTTGTGTCGGCCGAAGGTTTTCTGTTAAAACGAGAGCTATGTCGATAACTCCCAGAGCTTTGTATTTACTTGGTAATATATGTATAAAACATGTGCTTTTTGAATTGTCTGTGGCCAGTGGGAAGCTAACTATTAGTTCAAACTATGCAGTACAGAGTCCTACAGAGTACAGACACTATCATCATCTCACTCAATGGTAGTTACGACCTGGCTGTATCTGTGCTCTGCTTCCTCTCACCTCTTCTCCTTCCCATCGGGGCATGTATGTAAGGAGACACAAGTGCACATATATAAATACCTGAGCATCAGCTGTGTAGACACAGATGCCTTTTGGTTCTTGCAGAAAAAGGTTTCATAATGAATAAATACCAATTTCAGGAAAGGCACAAAATGTATGAGATCTAGTTTTTAAATTTAATTTTTTAAACTTTTTAATCCTTTTAAATTATTTTCAACCTTATGAAGTATACTTAATGTGCAAAAACTTGCACATATTTAACATATACATTTTGATAAGTTGGAGTATATACATATACTCATTATACCATCACTACAACCAAGGTAGTGAACATAACCATCACGTCCAAAAGATTTTTTGTATTGCTTAGCTTTCGTGTGTGTGTGGGGGGGGGGGGGGGGGGGGGGGTTAAGAACACTTAACATGAGATCTAAACTTTTACAAATATGTTATTTATTGTTTCATGTACTCTTTCAACACATATTAACTGCCAAATTTGTTTCAGGCTTGAATCAAACATGCAGGATGCTGAGAATAAAATGATAAGACACACACAGTCTTACCCTTAGGAAAGCAGAATGTGCTTTATTAGCTAGGTGTATGAAATAAATAAAATCTGGGGCATAATATGAATTCTACTGAGGAGTTTAGCCTTTGTTCAAAGGCTTTGGAAAGGATTTGAAGAATCTAGTTGACATAATCACCTGTTTATATAGGAGATATTGCTCAGGCTACAGGTGGAATGAAGGGAGGAAACAGCAGTGAGGGTGAGGTGGTGGTTGAACCAGAAGGAAATTGATACATTCAAGAGGTGGGAGATATTGGTACCTGAATCAGGACCTGGGACTATGAATGAAAAGAACCAGAAGAGTTTTAGAAATATTGGGGACATGAACTGGCTTGACTTGGGGGTTCGATATAGGTAAGACAAGAAGAAAGAGATGAGAACTCTTTACAACAAATTAAATAATGCAGGTATTGAAGTGGAATACAAGGCTGGCTTCCACTTGTCAGCCAGTTTGATGTTTGTAGTATTATAATGAGTCAACAGATACCGTGTTCTGGTTTAGCATTTAATGAGGAAATAGGAGATAACACCTAATAGTAGGCAACTTTTCTCAGCCTTCACAGGTAAAAGGTTGGCTTTGAAACCCAATATATTTGTTAGCTACCGCTTAAAACAACATACATTTATTACCTCATGTTTTCTGTGTTATGAGTCCAGAAATGGCTTAGTTGGATCCTCCATTTAAATGCAGTCAATCTGTGAGCCATGGTGTCAGTCTCATCTGAGGCTCAACTGGGGACGGATCCCATTTCAAGCTCATGTGGTTGTTGGCACAATTTAGCCTCTTTGCAAGTTATCATACTGAGGGTTGCAATTTTTGCTGGCTAGCGGACAGAGTGCTTGTCACATGGTGCTCCCTGTAGGCCAGCTCACAGCATGGCAGCTGGCTTCCTCAAAGGCTGAAAAGGAGGAAATGTCTTCTAGCAAGACAATTTTTGCAATCTTATGACATAGCCTGTCACCTTTGCTGATTCTAAAGTTTAGAAGGAAGTCACAAGTCTGGTCCACATCCAAGGAGAGGAGATGATGTATAAGTACCAGGAGGTGGGGACCATGCCGTCATGGAGAGATGAAGATAATTCCCATTCCTGTGAGATTATGTTTCTCCTACCTACTCTCAAGCATTTAAGAATAGAGTGCTACCTAACATGAAACAATGATATTTTGTATCTTTCTTGCCTTTACCTGCCTTATATGTTTCTTTTTGATATGTTAAAAGCTTTGTTTGTAAACTTCAGCTAAGTCATTATCTAAACCTAGTTGATTCATAGAAAATACAACAACATTTTCCGAAGCAGTAAAAATTGTGCCCCGGAAGCTCTGGGGATGTCATTGTGAGCAAGGAGAATAGAAGTTTAGGAGAAAAAAAAAATCTGTCTTGGTGACAGGGCTTCTAGTAATTAAATTCATCTTCTTGAAGCCTCTTTCTATTCTAATACCCTTTGGTATAATCCCTGATGAGTATTCTGTGCATGCAGTAACACAAACAGGCATCAATTTGGAACAATTTGAATACTGACTGGCCAGAAATTTATAGAGGCGATGACAGAGCTGTTCTTACTGTTGGTTGTTCTTCTTTTCTACTAAGCCTTATTGAGCAGAATCGGAGGGAAATAAAAACTCCTAAATACTTATGATGCCACAATCGCATCAGCAATGAACGTAGATCTATGTTTTGGTTCCACACATGTTTTGTCATTCATACAAATCATCTCTAACAACAACCATGTCAAAACCCAGTCAGCAATGGGGCAGAACATTTAGTCTTATGGGGGTTTTCCATTCCTCAGTCTTTACTGGTCATGTCCTAGCCTATTTAAGACTCACTTACAACAGATAAGTTTACTCTCGTTTTAATTCCAAAGTGTTTGAAATGCAGACTCAAGCACTTTGAATTCTTTTTCTTTCTTTTTATATCACACACACAAAAGAATTTAAGCACCCACGATGGTGTGGCATCTTGCTAGAATTGAGCATTCCAAGATAAATTAGAATGACTTTTGCCACCAAGAGGCATACAATCTGTTTTAAAGAGATAGCCATAAAAAATTCATCAAGTGTTGTAAGTGCTGTGATACTAATGATAACAAAAATAGTGATGCTAAAACTATTAACAACTAAGTGATAGGCTCTGTACAAGCTTGCTTTCTACATGGACCATCTAATTTTAAATTGATCACAACTCTATAAGGATGAGTCTATCTTATTAGTTTTCTACTGCTGCCATAACAAACTAACACAAAATTTTGCAGCTTAAAACAACACACATTTACTTTATAGCTCTATAGTTCAGGGGTCCAGTGCAGGTTTTACTGGGCTGTGTTTCTCTCTGGAAACTCTATGGGAGAATGTATTTTCCTTTTTTTAATACATTCATACTATTGGCAGAATTCAGTTTTATATGGTTGTGGGGCTGAGGTCCCCGTTGCCTTGCTGGCCATTGGCTGGGGCTCATTCTCTCTTTCTAGAGGCTGCCACATTCTTTGACTCATGGCCTCTTCCTCTGTCTTTAAAGCCACTTAGAGATGGTCAAGTTCTCATCTTGTGTCTCTTTAACACACTCATCTGCCTGTTCTTCTACTTTGAGGAACCCGTGTGATTAGATTGGGTTCATTTTAATAATCCAGGATGATCCAGATCTACTAGAGAATGGACTTGAGGATATGGGGAGGGGGAAGGGTAAGCTGTGACAAAGTGAGAGAGAGGCATGGACATATATATACTACCAAATGTAAGGTAGATAGCTAGTGGGAAGCAGCCGCATAGCACAGGGAGATCAGCTCGGTGCTCTGTGACCACCTAGAGGGGTGACCCGGGATAGGGAGGGTGGGAGGGAGGGAGACACAAGAGGGAAGAGATATGGGAACATATGTATATGTATAACTGATTCACTTTGTTATAAAGCAGAAACTAACACACCATTGTAAAGCAATTATACTCCAGTAAAGATGTAAAAAAAAAAATCCAGGATGATCTTCCATCTCAGAGTTCTTCACCTTACTCTCATCTACCAAGTCCCTTTTGCAAAGTAAGATACCATGTTTATAGGAGATTAGGGTGTTGGAAACTTTGGCACCCACTGTTCTGCCTGACACATCCATCGTTACAGCCATTAAAGATGAGGAAAGTCACTTGCCAAGCTAGAGAGTAAAAAGGATTTGAACCCAGTCCATGTAATCTACTCCAAGTCAGTAATTAGAAATCCATACAGAGTAAAGACAGAGAGGTGAGACTCTAATGTGAGAAGATGCACATATTCATCAAATTTTGGTTATCACCATGTCTTTGCAGTAAATGTCCTAAAAACTAGACTGAAGAATATTTTCAACTAAGGGCACAGATTCATGCATGAGTGTATAAATACTAGTCAGATTTCTTCATTTATGTTTCCAAAAGTCTATCCTCTTGCCCTTGCTATTCTGCGTGTGCATGCAATGACCTTCCCATATATTGGGAATATCAAGTTTAAGTACAGTAGAAATTATTTTAGGTAATTTCCACTAACCATTGTCCTGGAACTAACTGGAGTCCCCACTGTTTATTTTGTGCCTACCTGTTGGCTTGTAGCCATGGCATTGCTACTTTTGCCTGCCCTCACCTTTCTGTTTATACCAGCTGAAGTGCATGCTTGTCAAGAATCAGTTATATTCCTTTCAAAACTACTTTTGTCACTTGTAGCTGTTACTCTCTTTATATGTTTTAATGAAATACCGAAAACAAAGCTGTTGAAATATAAGTTGAAAGTAGAGAAAGTTAGGGGTTCAATTTGAGCTAAATTAAAGGCTTTAGAAAGACTCAGTAAAGAAGAGTAGCTTTAAAATAGCTGTCAAATTAGGTGTTGATGAGGTAACTGTAAAAGATTGGGAAAATATTTAGACAGATTCTGCCCTCAGAATGATCCAAAAAATATGTTTAATTTCTCACTCAATTTGAAATAACCTCAAACTAAGTTTCTAAAAAGATGCATTATGGGTGTGGATTGCGAGAAAATTACACAGAAGGACAGTCACTGGGTTATATTCACTCATTTCTCTTTGCAAACATGAGGAATAAATATATATTTATTTTTGAGTTTTAAGTTAAAAATATTGACGTCTCATGGTTTTGATTCACTTTTTAGTTCCCTTCATTTTTATTAGCATATATAATTCACATTACCATCAAAGTCACCCTTTAAGGTATACAATTCAGTGATTTTAAGCATATTTATAAATCTGTCAACCATCACTACTAATTCTAGAACATCTAGGTGCCATTTTACATTTTACCAGGAACATATCAAGATTCTAATTTGTCCACATTCTTGCCAACATTTGTTATTTTATGTCATTGTAGTTTTAATTTGACTAGTTTTTCTATTCATTTGGGGCATACTGATTTCTTCAACTGTTATTGTTGAAGTACCCCTCTTTTCAAATACATAAGTTTTTTCTTCACATATACTGGCCTCTATTGTTGTTCCACAAAAAAGACTCGTTTCCTTGTCATCCTCCAAAGATGACCAATTAGTTTTTGTTGTTTTATTTTTGTTTGTTTGATGGTTTGTTGCTGCTGTTACTGTTTTTTGTTTGTTTTCTCCAGAACTCTTTTAGGAACAAGAAATGTAAAGTTCACAATATTAGTCCTGCCTTCAGAATCCTCCCAGTTTACTTCCAGATTAAGTCACATGACCAAGTAATTACATAAAGCACCTATTTAAAAATGGTACATTCTCTTTGTATGAAAACCTTGACTCTGTTTTAATCATCTCTAGGATCCAGAAGCACTGAACGATTCCAATAATCAACAGCATTTCTATGTACTGAAAGGAATGGGGTCATAGAACGTAGCATAGAGGGAGAACAGATGGAAAGCAAAAATTCTTATTATTTATTTATTTTTACGGTATGCGGGCCTCTCACTGTTGTGGCCTCTCCCGTTGCGGAGCACAGGCTCAGCGGCCGTGGCTCACGGGCCCAGGCACTCCACGGCACGTGGGATCTTCCCAGACCAGGGCACAAACCCACATCCCCTGCAACGGCAGGCGGACTCTCAACCACTGCGCCACCAGGGAAACCCCTAAAAAAATCTTATTTATTAATACATAAGATCCAAATGTTTTGAAGGAGTAGAATGTGGTGCAATGAGAAAGTTTAAAAAAGAACACCTCAGTGAAACAGAATGGTGATTCTAAGAAGTAGTTTTTACATTGGGTCTGGAAGATTGAGTGGGAGCCAGCCAACAGAGAGCAGGGAACAAAATTCCAGGCCCGGAAAGCAACACAAATGCAAAGAACTGAGGCATGAAATAACTTGGCACCATTAGGGCAAAGACAGGAAGCTTCACCTCAGAATGCCAATGCACTTGACCTAGGAAACACCAGGTTCAAATTGAAATGCAATTTACAGAGAATGTTCTCTATGAACAAACATACTATTAACAAGTAAGAGAAAAGAAAAAATCTACGACATTAACCATTTCTTAATGTACTAAGATTTGGTGAAGCTGTCCCATCTGATATTAGATTTATAGCAAGTTTCTAAATCTCTAAGCATAAGGATACACTTGTCTTATTATCAGAAAGTCAAAGATTTCCTCAGAGTCTCATTCTCAAATATTTCCAATAACTGATAGGTCTGAAGCAGTTTATGCACTAAAGGTAGGGTCTCTCTTCCTCTTGGTGTTGCAGGACGGGGGAAGGAGCCATTTTCTCTATCCAATCCCTTCGATAGAACATCTACTACCTTTACCATGTGTATTTTTAAACTAAGTTGATTGACGCATACTCTACATAAAATGAAATGCGCTAATTTAAAATATACAGCTAGGTGAGTTTTGACAAAGCGGACACCCATAGAGTCATCATCACAATGAAAATACAGAACATTTCTATCGCCTTAGAATGTTTTTTATTGCCCCTTAAAAGTCACCCTCTTAACTCCTGGCTGTAGGCAAGCTCTGATCTTCTTGCTGTTACTGTAGGTTAGTTTATCTTAGTCTACATTTTTATATAAACAGAATAATAAAATAGAGACTTCTTTGGTGTGTACCTTCTTTTTTCCAGCATAATGCTTTTGGGATTGACCCATGTTATTTTATGCATCAGTTGCCCATTCCTTTGTATTGCTGAATAGTATTCTATGCATAGATATACCATAATTTATTTATCCATTTACTAGTTGAATGACATTGGAAGTGTTTCCAGTTTCGGTCTATTATGAATAAAGCTGCTGAACGATTATGTAGAAGTCTTTGTGTAGACGTAAGTTTCATTTTTATTGGGTAAATTCCTAGAAATAAAACTGTTGAGGCACGTCGTAAGCATATGTGTAAGGAACTGGCAAGCCAAACTGTTTTCCAAAATAGTTATCCAATTTTGTATCCCCAGAGGAAATATACAAGATTTCCAGTTGCCCCACACACTTGCAAAAGCTTCCTATTGCCAGCCTTCTAAATTTCAGCTCTCCTGGAGAGCTTTTAGTATATTAATATGCATTTTCTTGATGACTAATGATATTGATAATTTTTCATGCGTTCATTAGCTATTTATGGCTTGTGAATGATTTCTTCACATATTTTGCACATTTTAAAGTTAGCTTGTTTGTCTTGATATTGAGTTGTTAGGGTTATTTATCTGTTCTTGATATGAGTCCAATTATATAATTTTTATTGAAGACAAAATTTTGATGAAATTTAATTTTTAATTTTATGATTCATTTCTTTATTCATGTCTTTCAATATCGTGTCTTAATAATGTGGTTGTTCTGTATAAAATTCATTGAGTTCATGAATGTTATATTTTTCTAAAAGTTTCATAATTTCATCTTGTAAGTATTCAACTCTATTCATTTGTTTTAATTTTGTGCATATCCAGAAAGGGACAAAGTTCTTTTATTTTTTAATATGGATATCCAGTTATTCTAACATTGTTTGTTGAAAAGAAAATCTTTCCCCATTGACTGACTTTGGCAACTTTGTGGAAAATCTGTTCTTGTTATACATATGAGTCTACTAGGCACTCTCTTTTCTTCCATTGATCTACTTTTCTGTCTTCATACGAATACTACACCATCTTAATTAGTCGAGCTTTAGAAGAAATCTTGAAATTAGATAGTATGAGTCCTCTCACTTTGTTCTTCTTTTTCAAAAGTGTTTTTTGGCTTTTGAAGTCTTTTGAATATCCATATAAATTTTAGAATTAGCTCATCAATTTCTATTAAAAAGCCTGCTGTTTTTTTGTATGGGATTGTACTGAATATAAAGATCAGTTATGGGCTTCCCTGGTGGTGCAGTGGTTGAGAGTCTGCCTGCCGATGCAGGGGATACGGGTTCGTGTCCCGGTCCGCGAAGATCCCACATGCCACGGAGCGGCTGGGCCCGTGAGCCATGGCCGCTGAGCCTGCGCGTCCGGAGCCTGTGCTCCGCAACGGGAGAGGCCACAACAGTGAGAGGCCCGCGTACCGCAAAAAATAAAAATAAAAAAAAAAAGATTAGTTATAGAGAAATCAGTTCTTAACAATACCAAGCCTTCTGATTCACAAGAACATTATATATCTCCATTTATTTTCATCTCCGTTCATTTTTTTATGCTTTGTTCTTTTTCTAGTTTTCAAAGTACATATCTTTTACCAATTTTAAATCCATTCCTAATTATTTTGTGGCTTTTGATGTTATAGTAAGGTGTATTCTTATTCTTATTTTAATTTCAAATTCTTGGTGGTTTTTATAGAGCAAACATATATATTTACCTTGCATTCTCTAACATGATCATTGTAAAAAAAAAATGCAAAATATAAAAATTGGAAGTCTTTTACATTCTCCCTAATTAACACTGGTCAGAGGTAACAAGTAGTATATGTGCCTTAAAATCAGTCACACATCAATTAATAATTTATTTTAGCTCTCCATTATGATTTAACACTGAAATTATATCCATTTATAACTTTAGCGTGTCTTCTTCTCTGATGTTTCTGTCAATTATTCCAAAGTCTTCTGTTTTAGTGAGGAAATTAAAGCTATTCTGATTTGCATTCAATTAACTTAACCTAGTTTTCATGATGGCACAATTGTAAAATTTCTTTATTATTTTCCCTTGCGGCTTGAATGGTTTTCACATCTTGACGTTTCATCTCCTCATTTTTTTATAACTAGTTTTTGCAAATTTTTCTAATTATCAATCTCAGTATAAGTGTGTGTATGTGTCCTAATTCAAGAAATATTATTAGTTTGTTCTAACTTTCAGTATGTTTATTTTTTACTTGAAGGGCATGCCTCTTCTCAGCTGATTGCACAGACACAGACTTGTTTATTGCTGTGGTCAGAGTGTGTTGCCTGTTTTCTTGGCCAGTGCTTAATTTTTTTTTTTTTTTTTTTTTTTTTTTGCTGTACCCGGGCCTCTCACTGTTGTGGCCTCTGCCGTTGCGGAGCACAGGCTCCGGACGTGCAGGCTCAGAGGCCACGGCTCACGGGCCCAGCCGCTCCGCAGCATGTGGGATCTTCCCAGACCGGGGCACGAACCCGTATCCCCTGCATCGGCAGGCAGACTCTCAACCACTGTGCCACCAGGGAAGCCCCAGTGCTTAATCTTAATGTGAAATCAAACCTAGTTTCTTTCTAACTGGTTGCTAAATAGTTTGAATATCACCCTGGCTGGATTGCTTTCTCCACCCCCCACTTCCTTCCTTCCTTCTCCGTTTCAAGAATATTTTCTAGAATGCTGTTGTGGTCTAAACAATTCAACCTGTGTTCCAGTTTTGCTCTTTATAGTAAATATTGCATAAAGGTCTAATAATGTTTGCTGGAACTGAGTCCCTTTCTTTTCTTTGCTTCTGGACCAGAGTTTTCCCTGACTTTTTCCTTTAGATAAAGTCTTGATGGTGGTATGACATTTAAAACTCCCAGAGCTACAAAGTAAGCTTTTACAATTGACATAAAGTCCCATAAATCTTGGCCATCTTCATCCTGTCGATATAAATAATCCCATCCAAGTGACGTCCTGTTAGAGCAACATCAACACACATCTTGACTGGATCTATGATGGCCCTGGCTGACACCCCATAAATGTCTCATCTTTGCTGTGTTTTCTCTCACAATCCTAATCTACCAATTCTTGAGTAGATTTAGAAACAAGTAATATATCAATCTCTAATTATAAATAATACATTGCTCTAACATTACATAATAATATCTTCATATGGTCTTACTCTCATATCTGTCTAAAGTTCCTGTAACCACTTGTTAAAATCTTTCTAATATTTTGAGATTCTCTCTTTATAGAATTGAGACCTCCTTTCAGTGGCTTCTTGGGTTCTGGCCTTTAATTGAGGAGGTGTTGATCTATTCTCATTTTTGAGACAGCCTCCCTTTCTCTGTTGTATTTCCATTGTGTCCACCTGAATTTTTTTTTGTTAGAAACTATAGGACATGCTCTACTTTTATTACATATTTTTGTGAGCATATGGACCCAGTTACATCTTTTGTCCCCTTCTCTATCTATCTTGGTTTTTAAGGTCTAAAGTTTCTCCTAAGTTACATTATTCTTCCTCTAATTTATTCTTCTTAAAAAAAAACAATTTTATTTATTCTCAAAGTCTGCTTTTCCTATTATGACAGTGAGAGTAAAGCCTGTGTTTTCCTAAGCAGGCCAGGTCCTTCCCTCCTTGCCTTTCTGAGGAAACCTATCTAGAAATCCTTCAGTTTTCTTTTTTTTTAAAGAAATATCCCTGTTTTAATTTATTTTTACTTTTTCTTCCAGTTCATTGAGACGTCATTGACGTACAGCACGGTACTGAATAGAAGTTTGTGTGCAGCACGATGATTTAACTTACATACATCATGAAATAATTACCACAATAAGTTTAGTGAACATCCATCATCTCATATAGATACAAAATTAAAGAAATAGAAAAAAAATTTTCCTTGTGATGAGAGCTCTTAGAATTTACTGTCTTAACAACTTCCACATACAACGTACAGCAGTGTTAATTGTATTTGTCATGTCGTACATTACATGCCTCATACTTACTTATCTTACAACTGCAAGTTTGTACCTTTCTACTGACTTCATCCAATTCCCCCTTCCTCACCCCCTGCCTCTGGTAAGCACAAATCTGATCTGTTATTCTATGAGTTTCTTTCTGAACTATAACTGACCCACCATCCTATGTTAGTTCCTGGTACAAAACAGTGTGTGTAGAAATCCTTTAGTTTTTACAATAATTTCATCAACTTTTTATTCTGCATAAGAAAATGTCCTTTTATTTTAATAAATGATCTCATTTATTTGTATTGGTTTAATAAAAAATTGTCCTCCTTTTGTATGGAAAACAGTTTCCTTATGTGGAGAGCTAGGTTTCTAAATCCAAGAGGGATGATCAGAGGTCATGTAGACAATTTGGGGTCCTGTCCTGGGAGGTGACTGCAGACACACCACATGAATTCAAGGCTGGTCTTTGTACAGACCCACGTCATAGTTCTGTAGATTGTTCAAATACTGCAGAAGATGAACAGGTTTCAGGTGGCCTAATAATGCTGTCTTCCAAGACCTAGCATTAGTAATGTCTTGCAGACCTTGCTAAAAAAACATGGTAAAAACAACAAATATCATTTTAACCTTTGTCCAGATACAAAGCTCAGATTGTCAGTTGGAACCACCGGAAACATGTCTGTCTTAGTGTGAAGATTTACCATAACTAACAAAGGACACGAAGCAGATACAATGCATACATATTCCATGTCACTATCCAGGAGGTCCTAGACCTGACAGATACATCTCTCCAAGTCCCCTCTTCCAAATTAGTAAATATTTTGGTTTTGTAGTGACAAGAGCTGAGCATGTGTAGAACCAGTTATCACAGGAAAGTATCCAAATCTGGGTGTCTGTCAGTTTATATATTACATCTTGATCTTCCTGTAGCCCTATCCAAGCTACAAGTGTGCCTTCAATTATTCGGCCCAACTGAAGTCCACAAGTTACAGGGTTATTTACGATAAGCAAACTAGAAGAGTACTGTTGGGAAGAAATACAATGTACACCATAAATATACTTTTACATTTTCTGGAGGTACACTAAAAAAAGTTTTTTAAACAGTTGAAATTAATTATTTAAATAATATATTTATCCAAATATATCCAAAATAATTATTCAGCATGTAATCAAAATAAAATTATTAATGAGGTATTTTACGTTCTTTTTTTGTGCCGTCTTTGAAATCCCATATGTATTTTACACGTATGATGTCTCTTGTTTGCTCTAGCCACATTTCAGTAGCCGATTGCAGCTACCTTTTTGGACTGCCTAGTCTTAGTGACATTTTTCCACTTGCACCATTGTCTTTTAAATAGATCTGATTTCATTATTATTAACATGTCCCCTGAGTAAGGGCAGATACTCTTTCCCAGAACTGCTGGCAAGATTGATGTGTGAGTCTATTAATACAGCCCGTCTGTTCTCAGATTTCTTTGCCACGTCTCTAAATTGATTGCCAGTCTCCTGAAAGAGAGCCCCCTCTAGTGTCCCTACTTGGATTAGCAAATATTTGTCCTCCTTATGGATAACTTCTCAAAATATCATTTCAGCCTCTCCCTTCTTCCACCATATGTAGACCATGTAAGAACTGATTTCCAAACAGCTTCATGACTTTCAGTTCAGGAAACCCAATCATAGACATCAGGCATTTTGCATCGCTAGGGGAGAATTTTAGGGTTCAGACGATCTAGCGGTCACAGCAGAGAGGTCCTCGAGGGGTTCTACCATTGGCTCCAAATGCAGTGAAAAAATCTGTGCATAGATGAAGTGAACTTCTTTTGAACCCTCAGCTGAAGTGTCCTCAGGAGTATACCATTTCCATTCATCAGTGAGCTTCATGGAGCTCCTTCCTTAGTTTGAATGTTTCTCCGACAGCCATCACCCAAGTCATGATGGGCGTTTGTGGTTTCAGGATTGTCTGAAGATTTCATACGGTAGGAGTGATTTCTACCAACACCCAACAACGAGCTGACAATTACGTTTTTAAAGGGCTGTCGCAAGCAGCTGCATCAGACCACTTTCAAGTCCAAAATTCCTGCTGTCTCCACTGAGGAGCTATATTGATTTCTGCCAAAGGCTCTGGTCTGCGTGTGGTCTAGTTGCTGACACCTCTACAGTCGTTTGTGCTTTGGGGTCATGAGGCTCCAGAGACACTGCCTGATTGACAGCCCTTTATAAATCTTTTATTTGCTTGTTTCTGTCAGGGCACCTTTCAATCTCAGATTTCTTTCTGGTGACTTTGTGAATAAGACTAACTCTATCCCCAAATGGGAGATGGGGTTTTGCCATACATAACTCAGACGGTTTTTCCAGTCTCTGGGCTGTTTAGTGGTGGGGTCGAGATTAGATCATAAATTATTGCTCACCCTCTGAGGACGGCCTCTCAGAGGCCTGTTCCCCAAATTTTCAGACTGGGGCAAGTCTTGCATTTTAATGGGGTTTATCTGCCATGTTCTATGGGCAAGATGGACGATCACAGTCTCTAAATACCCCTGTGCTTTTTCCTGGAGGAGGCAACAATGTATCACTGCTGTTATCAACTTACCCCCTATTGGTTACTAAGACCAAATGAAGCCACCCTAGATTGTGACAGTGAACTGGTGGATTTAAATGCCCTTGTGTAAACAGTTAAAATAGCCCAGAGGTAGTTCCAACACAAACTCTTCCTGCCTGGCTTCTGAAATAGGAATAGAAAAGAAAGCATGAGCTAACTCTGCCCTGCTTGCAAACTAGTCTCCTTTGGCCGTTGCCTTTTGGTGCAGTTTTTTGTTTTTTTGTTTTTAAGCATATCTACAGCACATCTGAGGTGACTGATGGGTCTACCTAGATAAATTCCCCAAAGTTCACTCTCAGTATCTGTAAATCATCTGCTTTGCCTTTTGGCTTGAAAGGGCTGTTAAAAAGAGAATTAATGGAGATCAGTATCCCTACTGCAACCGTTGGTGCTAACTAAAGCATTAGTCTCCTCTTGCACTCCTGGAATGCTATATTGTTTAATATTTTCCACGGGGTGGGGGGGGGCTTGGGAATTGCAAAGATCCTCATTTAGCATTTCAGTTGAAACCAGGTAGAGGGTGGACATGGAACACATGTCATTGAAGAATCTAGGGCCATCATCTTCCATGCACACATGGAGTCCATCCCGATCATGCATTTCAGTAAAGACAGTGCAACCAGAGAGCAATTTTTCTTGTCATGTTTTCTCCATTAGGGATGAGCCTTTGTATTGGTGTTACCTGTCAGCATCTTGATAGCCTCTGAGATTTGCCTTGAGGCTCCGTAAGTGCCTCCTCTACCCGCTGTGGGAATTATGGTACACTGGGTGCCAGGAGCGATCCTTCCAAGTATTTTCATGATTACCCAGAGGCTATTCCACCCACCCCATTTCCTGGTACCTAGGATTACTCTCCTGAGGGTTGGGTGAGCAGATCCCAAACGCTTAGTTAATTTATTTTTAAAATGTTATGTTTTTTTCTTTTTCTTTTTTTTTTTTGCATTACGCGGGCCTCTCACTGTTGTGTCCTCTCCCGTTGCGGAGCACAGGCTCCGGACGCGCAGGCTCAGTGGCCATGGCTCACGGGCCCAGCCGCTCCGGGGCAGGTGGGATCCTCCCGGACCAGGGCCCGATCCCGTGTCCCCTGCATCGGCAGGCGGACTCTCAACCACAGTGCCACCAGGGAAGCCCAAATGTTATGGTTTTTAATTCAAAAAGAGTCATGTACCACAATGTCCATTGCGGTTCTATTTACAATAAGCAGGGTATGGAAGCAACCTAAGTGTCCATCGACAGATGAATAGTTAAAGAAGATGTGGCACATATATACAATGGAATATTACTCAGCCATAAAATGAAACAAAATTGAGTTATTTGTAGTGAGGTGGATGGACCTAGAGTCTGTCATACAGAGTGAAGTAAGTGAGAAAGAGAAAAACAAATATCATATGCTAACACATATATATGGAATCTAAGAAAAAAAAAAAAAGGTCATGAAGAACCTAGGGGCGGGACGGGAATAAAGACGCAGCCGTCGAGAATGGACTTGAGGACACGGGGAGGGGGAAGGGTAAGCTGGGACAAAGTGAGAGAGTGGTATGGACATATATACACTACCAAACGTAAAATAGAGAGCTAGTGGGAAGCAGCCGCATAGCCCAGGGAGATCCGCTCGGTGCTCTGTGACCACCTAGAGGGGTGGGATAGGGAGGGTGGGAGGGAGGGAGACGCAAGAGGGAGGGGATATGTGGATATATGTATATGTATAGCTGATTCACTTTGTTATAAAGCAGAAACTAACACACCATTGTAGAGCAATTATACTACAATGAAGATGTTAAAAAGTTATAGTTTTAGCTGAGAGAATGAATTCAGTCCCTCTAAGTATTTTCTATTCCAGATCGTGGTCTCTGTAATTGGATTATTTGTGCTCATCCACGTTAGGTGATATGCAGTGAATTTTAAGGGGCTTCTGAATGTTTGTGGTTGTCATAGCTGGAGATGAAGATGGTTTTTCACCTCTCAAACCACAAGACTATGCCACCAACACGCACTAATGATCTTGTCTATTTCTTCCTTTCCCATCCTGCTTTTCAACAACAATGAAACAATCCCAGCTGGATAAGTCCATTACTACCTCATTCTTCATCTTTATAATCTTCCCCCTTAGTATCACCTTTCCCTTGGGTAACAAGAACATTTTTGCTACCATTTAACTCCCTGCATAATAATTGAGCTTACTAACTCTTGAGGATTTTCTTGATCCCTAGACAGCAGCATAACACGAGGAGCCCAAATTTGAGGAGCACCCCAAATCGTAGCATCTATCACGGTTTGGGTCAGCCGTATCGAATTTGATGTTTCCCTAATCTTGACTGTGGGATGGTTCCTAGAGTGCATACATCTGCCAAAACTTTAAAAACGCGCAGTTTTTTGTATGCCACTTATATCTCAATAGAGCTGTTAAGTAGATACGTTGCTCCAATGCCTTCACCTTTATCATTCCCACTGCTTCAAAAAGATGCTACTGACTTACCCAACCCTAGACTTATGCATATTTGTCAATGGATACGAGACAGAAGCAGTAACATACACAACATCTGGGAGGCTCCAAACCTGCAGATACAACTTTCTGAGTGTCCTTTCCCACATCAGGACATATTCAGGAGTTTTTCAAGAACTGATTTCACATATGACAGGTTAACCAGGGAAATAGCTGAGTTCCCGCCTCTCTCTAGACACACGACCTTGTTCTGGTTCTCTGTATAGCTTCAGCACAGCTTCAGCCCATGATTTGCAGGATAATTTAATATAAACGATCCAGATGGACCAGGTTATAATGCTAAAATCATTTCTAAATCAGTAATCAGTGCATAGCAAACGCTTTCAGGACACTCATTTATCTTTTAGCTGGTATGTTCGATCAGTCGATATTTGCAAAGAATTCTGGTCAGGGTCAAACTTCTTCAGGGACCCCGGAGGAGGGAAGAATAAATTATAGGCCCATGGTTAGCCTTTCACATAGCTAAAAAACCATTATGTGGAAAGATTCTCCCTGAAATCTAATTCTTGCCTTAGCCAGGTCAATTTAGGAAGATTGGACAAACAGATAAAAGATTATCATTTTGAGTAAAGTCTAGACTGTGCTTGAAGCCTCTATAGAAACAGATATTATTCTGTGTGAAAACAGTCACTTGCCCATGGACGAAGCTCCCATAGCTGTTAGTGGGCATGGAAGTCTTTAACCCTTTTTTTTCCTATGCTGATGCTGCAATAGGTGGCTTCTAAGGTGACCCCCCAGTGATCCCTGCCTTCAGGTACAAGCCTTTGTGTGGTCCCCTCCTTGTGAGTGTGGACTGGCCTAGAAATTTTCTAGCCAATAGAATATGGCAAAGGTGATGGCTTATCACTTCCCAAGTACATTCTGTAATTGATTACATTACACGATAATGTAACCTACATCTTTTTTTAAATTTGAATTAACTTTGTGTTATATATTTATTTGTTTGTTTCTTTATTTATTGGCTGCGTCGGGTCTTAGTTATGGCATGTGGGATCTTTCGTTGCAGTGCGTGGACTTCTCTCTAGTTTTGGCATGCGGGCTCCAGAGTGCATGGGCTCTGTAGTTGCGGCACTCGGGCTCTCTAGTTGTGGCATGCGGGCTTAGTTGCCCTGCGGCATGTGGGATCCCAGTAACCCAACCAGAGATCAAACCAGCGTCCCCTGCATTGCAAGATGGATTCTTAACCATTGGACCGCCAGGGAAGTCCCTAACCTACATCTTAGTAGCGGATGCTTTCTCTTGCTGGCTTTGATGAAGCAAGTTGCCACGTGGGAGAGGCCCACACAGCAAGGGCAACTCCTAGCTAGCAGCCAGCCAGAAACTGAGGCCCTCAACCCAACAGACCAAAGGGAACTGAATCCTGCTGGTAGCCACATAAGTGAGCACAGAAGACAGTTCCTTCCCAGTCGAGACTTCCGACGAGACCACAACCTTGGCTGACAACTTGATTGCCAGGTTTTTGAGACACAACAAAGCAGGGGATCCAGTTGAGCTGTGCCTAGATTCCTGACCCACAAAAGCTGGAAGATAGTAAATGGGTGTTGGTTTGGCCATTATATTTGTGGCAAGTTGTTACACAGCAATGAATAGCTAATACAGACACAGTCTCAAGTAAAGGTATAAGGGCAAAATATATGCATTCTGACTTTTCCCCTCTGCTCACTTTATGGTTATTTTCTATTCACCTTTGAAGATGAGTTCATTCCCTGAGCAGATCATGACTGGAGGTTAACAGTATGAAAAGTAGGACTTCTTCCTAGGTTAAGAAGGAAGCAGTCAAAACAAGAAGGGAGATCATGTAAGAACACATAGAGAGTCAAGATAGTTACTAAAGGTGGTCCCAAATGATCAGGCCATTGAATGTGACCTGGGTCTACCCATGAGATTAAACCTTCCAGATCTGTAGTGACCAAAGTATAGCAGGGTCTTCGCAAGGATGGCTTTAGGCTGGAAGTCTATGGAGAGAGGACATACTGGGACAAAAATGGAGAAAGCCATTTCACAATGGTGTAAGGTATGTGGCGAGATTGAGAGGAAGGAGTGGCCTTGAGTATAAGTACAATTTAAGCTTAATCCTAATGGGAACTTACGCTCATTGGAAGGATGTGAAGTTTGTAATTAAAAGCTTAGTCTCCATAGGTGTGGCAATTGCAAAACACCAGACGTGGCATTGTGAGCAGGAGTGAGCAAAGAAACATCCTTAATGAATTAGAAATATATATATTCAAGAGATAGCTGGGAAAAACAAGCCATACTTTGGCATACTGGATACTTCTATATTTTATCTTTTATCAGTTTTATAAGGAATAACACAACGACAGCAGTCCCCCCATAAAACAAATCCCTCAAAAACAAAACCTCATTTTTTCAATTTACCCTCCTCTTTACTGTGTGTGTGTGCGTGTGTGTGTGTGTGTGTGTAGAGAGAGAGAGAGAGAGAGAGAGAAAGAGAAATAGACCATTAAATTCACCTCCCAAGACTGGATTATGTCTATATTTGAACTTTCATGAAGTTCCCTGAGCTTTTAAATTTTAAAGATTTTAAAATCAGGCATTAACTATAATTCTTAAACCTGAATATTTTGTTTCCATTAACTATATTTTTTGTGTGTGGAATTATTTTGGATAATGTGAAGCCAATGTGGGACTCTAACCTCCCCTCTTGTTTTTAGTACTTCCCATATCCTGATGATATTACCAAAACAGATTCAGAATACTGTAAGAATACAGGTAAACTTACATTAAGGCTAACGGGAAGTAAAATAACATAATTTTGAGGCTTTTCTGCTACATATAATAGAGACAGGATCATTTTGAACTAAGAATGTACGGGTAACCTAGCAACTCTCTCTCTTTTTGATGAAGCCATGTCATGCCATTTCTGCTGGATAGAACTGGAGAATGTTCTCTAAGACATTTAATGAGAGAGAAAGAGAAAAGAGATTCACAGCCTGGAGATTAGGGAAGACTGAGGCAATAATAAATATGCCATTGGCTAATCTGGTTGTCACTGAATATCAAAATCATTTGGAACACCCAGGAAAAGTCCCAAGAACACACTAGGTCCTCAAGGACTCTGTTGACTCATTGAATGAAGGTCTGATCAGGATCAAATGACTGTGGCAGAAACAGAGCAGAACTTCTCCCTGCTGCTGGGCAGCTCATCCGTATGCTGCAGTGGGGGGCCAAGCAGATGGAATGTTCCTGTCATGAATTCTCATTACACCTGGAACTTTGTATTCGCAGAACTTGATGGAAGTGAAGTTTCAGTATCGTTTGTGGGATGATCTGTTTCGTGTCTACACCTCTGGATAGAAATCAGGCTTATTTGTCATTTCTTAGTGTTTTTTGTCTAATGCAGGATCTCTTTCATGGCTAGAGCTTGAAAATGAATCATTGAATCCCATCCAGCAAATTCCCTCATTCACTTACCTAAGACAGACCTTCCTTAATGTTGGCCCAAACACTTGTGTTAGTCTGTGATGAATCATTTAAATTAATCTCAGAAAAATAAGAAAACTTTGCTTTGTGGAATATTTCTTAAGACTGACATCCTCTGGTACTAAAATAATTTGGCCATTTGGATTCATGAAAATAACCTACACATTTTTAAATGGTGCTGGGAGACAGTGTGAGGTGTGTGTGAGTGTATGTGTGTGGTGCACATGTATGTTTGGATGCGTAGTCACCTTCCCTGGCTTTAACTTGCAATGAAAGGTAATAAGAGTATGTGGCTGTCATGTTTATTTGCATGTGAGCATGCATGCACGCTATGTGTGTGTACCTTTAATGATTTGTGAAATCTAGAAGCCCAAGAGAGCTACAGGCTAGGATATAGTTTCCATACAGTTAATCATTGATACATAATAATATTTATTTTGTTTGGGTCTTTATCTAGAGATTCATGGCCTTTGTAATCTGCTCCAAACTTTTCCAAGGCTATGCTTTATAACATTGAGTTCTGAGGTTTCAGTCTTCTACGTGTGTGTGTGTGTGTGTGTGTATGTGTGTGTGTGTGTGTGTGTGTGTGTGTGTGTGTTTAGTTTCCAACACAAGTAGGCTCTGCTTGTTAGTCCTCCATGGGCAGGTAGAAGGCTAATTTATACATAGCCTGTGCTTTGGCAAAGTCTTCTCCTGACGGAGAATGAAATTCTGCTTCTGGTTGGCTGGTCTAATCTACTTGCAAGGGATAAAATAGAACAACTGCACTCCAATAATTATCAGTGAATGTAACTTTGTTCATTGAAATTTACCAAAGAAACTAATTGGTTGAAATGGTACACTTAGAACTGAAGTGTTCTAATCTGTCCATCAACCTGGATCCTCAAATTCGATCCTTATATTAATCTGGAGGAGAAATGAACCAGGAACCCAGCCTTCTGACACCACCATGGAACAGTTTTCCTAAAATTTAATTTTCTATCATTGTCATTTTTGAGATGTTTTGACATACAAGATGAAACCTATGTGATGTAGTATAAAATGTTGTTGAAAAAGTTAAGTGCTTTACACAGGGTCTTTGATGCTTCTGGGAAAAGTTTTTCTCAGAGGTGGAGAGAACTGTGTTTCCTCTAAGCATGGACTTTGATAGCGTCATTAGGACACTGCCAAGCAGGACGGTGAGAGTGCTGCTCACCGCACTGACTGATGGGAAAATGAAGGGGAGTCAACTGCACCTTCTAGCGACTTCATGTGAACCAGATTCTATCACATACTCTGTTTGTTTTATCTTTTCTTGATTTTCCCCGCTTAAGTTTATTATTATTTTTGTGTGTTTTATTTTTAAAAAATTTTTATTTTATATTGGAGTATAGTTGATTAACAATGTTGAGGGGACTTCCCTGGTGGTTCAGTGGTTACGAATCTGCCTGCCGGTGCAGGGGACACGGGTACGACCCCTGGTCCGGGAAGATCCCACATGCTGCGGAGCAACAAAAGCCTGTGCGCCACAACTACTAAGCCTGCACTCTAGAGCCCATGAGCCACAACTACTGAGCCCACGTGCCCCAACTACTGAAGTCTGCACGCCTAGAGCCCGTGCTCCACAACAAGAGAAGCCACCACAATGAGAAGTCTACACATCGCAAGAAAGAATAGTCCCTGCTCACTGCAACTAGAGAAAGTCCGCACACAGCAATGAAGACCCAATGCAGCCATAAATAAATAAGTAAATACATACATACATACATACAACAACCAGCATTGAGTTAGTTTCAGGTGTATGACAGAGTGATTCAGTTATACATACACATGTATCTTTTCTTTTTCAAATTCTTTCCCCTTTAGGTTATTACAGATTATGGAGTGGAGTTTTCTATGCTGTCCTTGTTGATTATCTATTTTAAATATAGCAGTGTGTACATGTCAATCCCAAACTCCCAGTCTATCCCTCCCCCCCAACCCTTCCCTCCTGGTAACCATTAGTACATTCTCTAAGTCTGTGAGTCTGTTTCTGTTTGGTAAATAAGTTTGTTTGTACCATTTTTTTTAAGATCCTGCATATAAGCAATATCATATAATATTTGTCTCTCCAACATTTGTTTGTAGACTTTTTGATGAATGCCATTCTGACTGGTGTATCTCATTGTGATATCTCACTGTAGTTTTGATTTGCATTTCTCTAGTAATTAGCGATGTTGAGCATCTTTTCATGTGTCTCTTGGCCATCTGTATGTCTTCTTTGGAGAAATGTCTGTTTAGGTCCTCTGCCCATTTTTTGATTGGGTTGCTTGTTTTTTATGCATTGTTTGAAAATATCTTCTCCTATTATATGGGTTGTCTTTTCATTTGGTTTATGATTTCCTTTTCTGTGCAAAAGATTTTGAGTTTGATTAGGTCCCATTTATTTATTTTTGTTTTTATTTCCATTACTCTAGGAGACAGATTGAAAAATATATTCCTTCAGTTTATGACAAAGAGTGTTCTGCCTGTGTCTTCCTCTAACAGTTTTATAGTATCTAGCCTTACATTTAGGTCTTTGATTGATTTTGAGTTGATTTTTGTGAACAATGTTAAAGAATGTTCTAATTTCATTTTTTACATGTAGCTGTCCACTTTTCCCAGCACCATTTATTGAAGAAACTGTCTTTTCTCCATTGTATAGTCTTGCCTCCTTTGTCATAGATTAATAAACCATAGGTGCATGGGTTTATTTCTGGGCTTTCTATACTGTTCCAGTGATCTGTATTTCTATTTTTGTGCCAGTACCATACTGTTTTGATGACTGTAGCTTTGTGATATAGTTTGAAGTCAAAGAGCCTAATTCCTCCAGCTCCATTCTTCTTTCTCAAGATTGCTTTGGCTTTTGGGGATCTTTTGTGTCTCCATACAAATTTTAAGATTTTTTGTTCTATCGATAGCTCTGTGAAAAATGCCATTGGTAATTTGATAGGGGTTGCATTGAATATGTAGATTACCTTGGGTAATATAGTTATTTTGACAATACTCATTCTTCCAATCCAAGAATACAGTATATCTTTCTATCTGTGTCATCTTTGATTTCTTTCATCAGCATCTTACAGTTTTCTGAGTACAGGTCTTTTGCCTCCTTAGGTAGGTTTATTCCTACGTATTTTATTCTTTTTGATATGATGGTAAATGGGACTGGTTCCTTAATTTCTCTTTCTGATCTTTTGATGTTAGTGTATAGAAATGCAACAGATTTCTGTGTATTTATTTTGTATCCTGCAATTTTACCAAATTCATTGATGAGCTTTAGTAGTTTAGTATTTTCTCTGTATAGTATCATGTCATCTGCAAACAGTGACAGTTTTACTTCTTCTTTTCCAATTTGGATTCCTTTTATTTCTTTTCCTTCTCTGATTGCTGTGGCTAGGACTTCCAAAACTATGTTGAATGAAAGTGGTGATAGTGGACATCCTTGTCTTCTTCCTATCTTAGAGGAAATGCTTTCAGCTTTTCACCATTGAGAATGATGTTAGCTGTGGGTCTGTCATATATGGCCTTTATTATGCTAAGGTATGTTCCCTCTATGCCCACTTTCTGGAGCGTTTTTGTCGTAAATGAGTGTTGAATTTTGTCAAAAGCTTTTTCTGCATCTATTGAGATGATCATATGGTTTTTATTCTTCAGCTGTTGATGTGGTGTATCACACTGACTGATTTGTGGATACTGAAAAATCTTGCATCCCTGGGATAAATCCCACTTGATCATGGTGTATGAGCCTTTTAATGTGTGTTGGATTCGGTTTGCTAGTATTTTGTTGAGGATTTTTATATCTATGTTCATCAGTGATATTGGCCTGTAATTTTAGTTTTCTGTGGTATCTTTGTCTGGTTTTGGCATCAGGGTGAAGGTGGTCTCATAGAATGAGTTTGGGAGTATTCCTTCCTCTGAGATTTTTGGAAGTGTTTCCAAAGGATAGGTGTTAACTCTTCTCTAAATGTTTGATAGAATTTGCCTGTCAAGTCATCTGGTCCTGGAATTTTGTTTGTTGGGAGTTTGTTAATCACAGTTTCAATTTCAGTATTTGTGATTGGTCTGTTCATATTTTCTATTTCTTCCTGGTTGAGTCTTGGGAGACTTTACCTTTCTAAGGATTTGTCCATTTCTTCTAGGTTGTCCATTTGATTGGCATATAGTTGATTGTAGTAGTCTCTTATGATCCTTTGTATTTCTGTGGTGTCCATTGTAACTTCTCCTTTTTCATTTCTAATTTTATTGATTTGAGCCCTCTCCCTCTTTTTCTTGATGAGTTTGGCTAAAGGTTTATCAGTTTTGTTTATCTTTTCAAAGAACCAGCTTTTAGTTGCATTGATCTTTTCTATTGTTTTCTTTGTCTCTATTTCATTTATTTCTGCTCTGATTTTTATGATTTCTTTCCTTCTACTTACTTTGGGTTTGTTTGTTCTTCTTTCTCTAGTTGCTTTAGGTGTAAGGTTGGGTTGTTTCTGAGAGATTTTTCTTATTTCCTGAGGTAAGATTGTATTGCTATAGACTTCCCTCTTAGAAATGTTTTTGCTGCATCCCACAGGTTCTGGATCATTGTGCTTTTGTTTTCATTTGTCTCTAGGTATTTTTTTATTTCCTCAGTGATCCATTGGCTGTTTAGTAGCATATTGTTTAGCCTCCACGTGTTTGTGTTTTGTACAGTTTTTTCTTCTTGTAGTTGATTTCTAATCTCACAGCATTGTGGTCAGAAAAGATGCTTGATATGATTTCAATATTCTTAAATTTACCGAGGCTTGCTTTGTGGCCTAGCATGTGATCCATCCTGGAGAATATTCCGTGTGCACTTGAGAAGAATGTGTATTTTGCTGCTTTTGGATGGAATGCTCTATAAATATCAATTAAGTCCATCTGATCTAATGTGTCATTTAAGGTCTGTGTTTCCTTAATGATCTTCTGTCTGGATGATCTGTCCATTGATGAAAGTGTGATGTTAAAGTCCCCCACTATTATTGTGTTACTTTTGATTTCTCCTTTTATGACTGTTAGTATTTGCCTTATATATTGAGTTGCTCCTATGTTGGGTGCATAGATATTTACAATTGTTAAATCTTCTTCTTGGATTGATCCCTTAATCATTATGTAGTGTCCTTCCTTGTCTCTTGTAATACTCTTTATTTTCAATTCTATCTTGTCTGATATAAGTATTGCTACTTCAGCTTTCTTTTGATTTCCATTTTCATAGAATACCTTTTCCATCCCCTCACTTTCAGTCTGCTTGTGTCCCGAGATCTGAAGTGGGTTTCTTGTAGACAACATATCTATGGGTGTTGTTTTTGTAGCTATTCAGTCAGTCTATGTCTTTTGGTTGGAGCATTTAATTTGTTTACATTTCAGGTAATTATCAATATGTAAGTTCTTATTGCTATTTTGTTAATTGTTTTTGTAGGTTGTATTTTTTCCCTTTTTTTTCTCTTCTCATGTGATTTGATAACTATCTTTAGTGTTGTGTTTGGATTCCTTTTTCTTTTTTGTGTGTGTATCTATTGTAGATTTTCAGTTTGCAGTTACCATGAGGTTTTGATATAGCAGTCTATATATAAACAAGATTGTTTAAAGTTGCTGGTCTTTTAACTTCAAATGCATTTCCAATATCCTGCATTTGTGCTCTCCTCTTCTCAAAATTGCTGGTTTTGATACCATATTTGTGTGCTGATTATTTCCTACCTTATCTGTATGTTGCCTTTACTGGTGAGCTTTTCCATTCATAAGTTTCTTGTTTCTAGTTGTGGCCTTTTCTTTTACGCCTAGAGAAGTCCCTGTAGCATTTGTTACAAAGCTGGTCTGGTGGTGCTGAATTCTCTTAGGTTTTGCTTGTCTGTAAAGCTTCTGATTTCCTTGTTGAATCTGAATGAGAGCCTTGCTAGGTTGAGTATTCTTGGTTGTAGTTTCTTCCCTTTCATCACTTTAAATATATCATGCCACTCCCTTCTGGCCTGCAGAGTTTCTGCTGAGAAATGAGCTGATAACCTTATGGAAGTTCCCTTGTATGTTATTTGTTGCTTTTTCCCTCATTGCTTTTAATATTCTTTCTTTAATTTTTGTCAGGTTGATTACTACATGTCTCAGCATGTTGCTCCTTGGGTTTATCATGCCTGAGACTTTTTGTGCTTCCTGGACTTGGGTGACTGTTTCCTTTCCTATGTTAGGGAAGTTTTCAGCTATTATCTCTTCAAATATTTTCTCAGGTCCTTTCTCTTCTCTTCTCCTTCTGGGACCCCTATAATGTGAATGTTGGTGCATTTAATGTTGTCCCAGAGGTCTCCTAGACTGTCTTCATTTCTTTACATTCTCTTTTCTTTATTCTGTTTTGTGGTAGTGATTTCCACCATTCTGTCTTTCAGCTCACTTATCCATTCTTCTGCTTCAATTATTCTGCTATTGATTCCTTCTAGTGTATTTTTCATTTCAGTTATTGTGTTCTTCGTCTCTGTTTGTTCTTTAGTTCTTCTAGGTCTTTGTTAAACATTTTTTGTATCTTCTCAATCTGTACCTCCATTGTTTTTCCAGGATCTTGGATCATCTTTACAGTAAGTCCTCTACATAAAAACCTTCAAGTTGCAAACTTTCAAAGATGTGAATGTGTGTTTGCATGTCCAGATACATAAGTTACTTCATGTGTCTGGTGTACATTTTCATGTGCATTCATCCTCTATAAGTGGTTGTGCTTTTGTGTACAGTAGTGTATAAAGTACAGTAGTACAGTATCTTTATTTCAAGCTGAGGATGTCCAGAAGCAAGTGTAAAAGCAGTGGTGATATAGCTGGTACTACTGTATTTTTCAAGGTACTGTACTATAAGATTAAAAAAAGTTTTGTTTTTTGGCTGTGTTGGGTCTTCATTGCTAGGCACGGGCTTTCTCTAGTTGCAGCAAGGAGGGGCTACTCTTCATTGTGGTGCGCTGGCTTCTCATTGCGGTGGCTTCTCTTGTTGCAGAGCATGGGCTCTAGATGTGCGGGCTTCAGTAGTTGCAGCACACAGGCTCTAGAGCATGTGGGCTTCAGTAGTTGAGGCATGCACGCTCAGTAGTTGTGGCTCGCGGGCTCTAGAGTGCAGGCTCAGTAGTTGTGGTGCACGGGCTTAGTTGCTTCATGGCATGTGGGATCTTCCTGGACCAGGGCTCGAACCCGTGTCCCCTGAATTGGCAGGAAGATTCTTAAGCACTGCACCACCACGGAAGTCCCAAAAATGTTTTATTTTTTGTGTGTGTTTGTTTTTCATGTATTATTTGTGTGAAAAGTATTATAAACCTATTACAGTACAGTACTACATAGCTGATTGTTTTAGTTGGGTACCTGGGCTAACTTTGTTGGATTTACGAACAAATTTGACTTCTGAACATGCTCTTGGAATGGAACTTGTTCGTATGTAGAGGATTTACTCTGCTATTATTACCCTGAATTCCTTTTCAGGTACATTGCCTATCTTCACTTCACTTAGTTGTTGTTCTGGGGTTTCATTTTGTTCTGTCATCTGGATCATATTCCTCTGCTCATTTTGTGTAACTCCGTGATCATGGTTTCCATTCTGCAGGCTGTAGGGTTGTAGCTCTTCTTGCTTCTGCTGTCTGCCCCCTGGTGGATGAGGCTAAGAGGCTTGTACAGGCTTCCTGGTGGGAGGGACTGGTACCTGCCCACTGGTGGGTGGAGCTGGCTCTTGTCCCTTCAGTGGGCAGGGCCATGTCAGGGGTGTGTTCAGAAAGACTTTAAGCAGCCTGTCTGTTCATGGGTGGGGCTGTGTTCCTGCCTTGTTGGTTGTTTGGCCTGAGGTGTCCCAGCACTGGAGGCTACAAGCTGTTGGGTGGGAGAAAATGGTGGCCTCCAAGAGGACTCACGCCAATGAGTACCCACCAGAACTGCCACTGCCAGTGTCCTTGTTCCCGAAGTAAGTCACAGCTGCCTCCTGCTTCTGCAGGAGACCCTCCAATACTAGCAGGTGAGTCTGGCCCAGTCTTTTATGAGGTCACCACTTTTTACCCTGGGTCCCGGTGCTCACGAGACCCTGTGTGCACCCTCCAAGAGTGGAGTCTGTTTCCCCCAGTCCTGTGGAATTCCTGAGATCAAACTCCACTGGCCTTCAAACTAGATGTTCTGGGGGGTCCTCCTCCTATTGCCAGATCGCCAGGCTAGGGGGCCTGATGTGGGGCTCAGAACTTTCACTCCTGTGGGAGAACTTCTGTGGTATAATTGTTTTCCAGTTTGTGAGTTGCCCACCTGGCATGTATGGGATTTGACTTTATTGCACTTGCACCCCTCTTACTGTCTTGTTGTGGCTTCTTCTTTGTCTTTGGATGTAGGGTATCTTTTTTTGGTAGGTTCCAGCATTTTTTTGTTGATGGTGGTTCAGCAGTTAGTTGTGATTTTGGTGTTTCCATAAGAAGGGGTGAGCTCACATCCTTCTACTCTGCCGTCTTGTCTCTAAAATTCTATTATTATTTTAATTTCATTCTCTCTCTGTTTTGAAAGTTGCCATACATCTATTTGGGGATGAAACTCAAAGAAAGTCTCAATTTTTTAAATATCAGGAAAGACATATACGTATATATAAATTGAATCCAATGCTTAAAAAATGTACATTTACAATATGAATAAATGCAGATTTAGTTTTCTAAATTAATATATAAAGATATATATTACATATAAATATATTTAAAATAAAAAATATACATATATTTAAGATATGTATTTTTTAAGCACTGGACACAACAGTTAAGATATTTATGAAGTGGTCATGGAGACAAAGTTATAAAGGGTTATAAATTAGGTATTTACCTATGTCTTTCTGCTTCTACTCCAGTGCTTTCCTGTTAACTCTGAATACGCCAAGGATACATAATATTGAAGATAATTATTTGCTTTGGGAAATATCAGGGGTGTTTTTTCCCCATCTAATGCAAACAATAGCCTGTTCTGTTCATCACACGATTCCTTAAATCAGTCTTGTGAGGAGACATCATGTCTTCAGCAGCAAGTTTAGGATGCAGAACACTGACTTTAAATTGAGCCTCAGGATACCTGAAAGAAAGGACTTTGGGGAGTGGAAACCTAGAAGGTCAATAATCCTCTGCATACTTGTGAAATAGAAACCTTGCTCCTCAAACAAACAAACAAATGACTCCTTTCCTCAACAACAAAGAAAAAGTAGATCGGATTTTAAGATAAGTCTTTTCCTCCCTGATGAATGTCTCTCTTGTAATTATGGTTGTTTCTATGACAACTTCCATTGCTCTTCAGAACAAGATACTCCCTAAATGTGAATTTTTAAAAGTAAAGCTGCTGCACGTATTTATGGAAGAGAAAAACCAAATGCTTGTAAATATTGTAATGCAAAGGTAAATTATTTTTTCACCATGATGTTGCAGAATTATCTTTGTGCTTTTCAAGATAGTTCATATATAAATTGACCTGTGGTTTGCCTTTTCTGAAAAGGAGGACATGGGGAATCAAGTAATACAGTTGTAACATGTAATATATATATATATATATATATGCATTTTTAAAAGTGGTATTGAATTTTAAAGACACCTGTAAAATCAACAGCACAAAATTCTTGGTACTTTAAATATTTACTTTGTTATTATCTTTTACTTCATTAGTCTATTTTGTAAAATATCTCTGATGATACAGACACACGAAGACATGAAGATATTCTTGTGATCATTGGGATTGTCCTACATGCCAGGATTAGAGCAAAGTATCCCATGGCATTTACATAGTTTGGGTATTATTTTCATCTTTGAGATACAAAGGTCAGATAAAAGAGGGAAGGATTAGAGGATAGATCTAGGTATCAGCTATTCTCAGTAAGAATTACAACCTAAGAGGATGTGGAGAAAGGGAACCCTCTTGCACTGTTGGTGGGAATGTAAATTGATACAGCCACTGTGGAGAACAGTATGGAGGTTCCTTAAAAAACTAAAAATAGAACTACCATATGACCCAGCAATCCCACTACCGGGCATATGCCCAGAGAAAAACATAATTCAAAAAGACACATGCACCCCTCTGGTCATTGTATCACTATTTACAATAGCCAGGACATGGAAACAACCTAACTGTCCATCGACAGATGAATGGATAAAGAAGATGTGGTACATATATACAATAAAATATTACTCAGCCATAAAAAGGAATGAAATTGGGTCATTTGTAGAGATGTGGATGGACCTAGAGTCTGTCATACAGAGTGAAGTAAGTCACAAAGAGAAAAACAAATATCATATATTAACACATATATGTGGAATTTAGAAAAATGGTACAGATGAACCTATTTGCAGGGCAGGAATAGAGATGTAGATGTAGAGAATGGACGTGTGGCTACAGGGAGGGAAGGGAGGGTGGGATGAATTGGGAGATTAGGATGAAATTTCTTCAGACATGTATATCCTATTTTCAGAAGATCATTTAATCAATTTCATTTCACAAAATCGATTTGCTTGCTTAGACTTGACTCGATTGACATTCAGTGATTCAAACAATACCTTGAAAAAAGCCAGGTACTTGATCTGCCATAGAAGGAGTTATTTTCTGGGTATAGAGAGAAAACAACCCCGTTCTCATGGTGGTACTCATGACTTCCGTTGGTGCTGGCGTCTGCCCAGGCGTGGCTTGGGATAAAACTTGAAGAGCTGCTCCACTCACATACAGTGCTATCACATAGAGAGACTCACTCTTGAGAATCATTTTAGTAATATGCTCTAGGGTGTGAAGTAATGTTGAAGTCATCTTGGGTCGTGCATAGTCTCCAAAGATTTCTGCCATTTCTTCCCTCCTTTTGCCCACATGCTGCTTCTTATGTCAAGAGATGGGGTCCAGTCCACCCCTATCCCCATCCCTCTTGAGTTTGTGCTGTCCTTAGTGACTTGATTGACAAATAGAATGCAATGGAATGGATGCTCTGGGATTTTGGAGGCTAGTTACAAGATGCTGGCAGATTCCATCTTAGTCTTGTTCTGGGAAAAACCAGGCCATGTAAGGATTCCCTGCCATTCCTCAGATGTTCCCACATCCTTACTGAGACACTTGACATGTGAATCACCAGTTCCAGCCACCATCTGATGGCTGTTATGTATGAGACCCCAAGTGTGAATTGTCTAGCTGAGCCCTGTCAACCCACATAACTATAACAAATACTAATAAATTATTGCGTTAAGCCCCTGTGTTTGGAGGTGGTAGGTTATGCAGCCGTATGTAACCAAACATCTTGACTTCAAATGAGAATATTTAGTGTTTTGTTCTATCCATTCAGCATTTTAAAAAATCTCCAAAAGTATCTTCTTGGCATGTTTCTTGTTGTTGTTCATCTAATTAGCACCCTGTTAAATTAAATGCCAAGAGTGTCTTGTCTTCAGGCTACATTTCTTTGTGTAGGTGTGTGTTTTCTGCAGGGCTGTCAGCTCAATGATGCTACAGGCTTCTCAATTCTTTTAAGACTGCATTATTTTCTGGCATGCTTTGATTATATCCTCTTTGCTGTCTGTCCCTGAACTATTTATAGTAAAAATTGTTGTAGGGGAGGAAGCCAAAAAGAGAGCCTACAAGCCATATCAAAGTAGAATATGTATTTATTGCTCTCCATGTCATATTAGCTGTTAATAACACAATCTGGTGATTCTCTCCTCAGATCAATTTCCTCAAAATGTACTATAGTTTTTCCTGTGTAAGACTGAAATATTGGCTTCAGTTTGCACTTTTCCTGATTACCAGTGAGGTAGAACATTTTCTTTCATTGTGTTTACTGCTTTTCAGGTGAATTGCGCATACATATTTTGTACATTACTGATTTTTAGGATTTCTTTATACAGGCTGCTTGAACAAGCTCCTTGTCTATGTCTTGTGTTTTGAATCTGTTTGTAATTTCTTTTATGGCACAGATGTAGCAGGATTTCCTTTATGATTATCCTGCTTTAAGAAAATCTTCCTTACCCATATATCCTAAGGATAATTACCTATATATTTTCTAGACATTTTAGATTAGCTTTACTCACTGAGTGTTTAGAATATTTGGGCTTAACTTGAGTATGCGATATGAACAAGGATATATATCTTTTCCTATGGATGTTCGATTTTCCCATTAGCATTTACTAAAAAGCCATCATTTCCCAGTGGTTTGTAAAACCACCTCTTTCATAAACCAAGTGTCCACACATGCACCTGAGTATGTGTCAGATCTCAGCTTTCTCTTATTCTGTCTCTGACTATCTATTAATACCATGCTCCTTAAAAAGATAATATTTTTAAATTGTGTTTCTAGATACCTCACAGCATGTTTTCTTTGCTCTTGTGAATGGAAACGTTTTATTACATTTTGATTAGTGAGTGATTAATCGTTGCTCTCGACTTCAGTGTATCAAAGGAAATTGCATTTATAACCAAAAGCAGTGACACTGATGCTGGCTGGTCTGATTTTTAACCCCAGCACTACCACCTGCTATTGAGTGACTTACAATTCTACCAATTTTTTGCCTTAAGCAGTCTGCGGCTAAGTTAAGAAAAGCAGTCATGTTTAGGGTTATACTGCTAAATGACTTTAAAATCCCTTTGAACTGTATCATTTGCTAATTCTCTGTGGAGCAGACATTGCCTATCTGAGATAGCAAGTAGTTCAGTTAAATGAAAGGAAAATGTCATGATTAATCTTGATAGTTGACAGGAGTTTTGCTAAATGACATAAGGTATTATTATATTGTGACTGGTCCAGCCGACGGACTAGGAAAAATAGTATATTTAAATCGAAAGTGAAGTATACTTTCCACTGTATTGTGTCACTTAAGTTTCACCTCAGTTCTAGCATATTTAATATAACATTTTTCTCATTCTGTGTACATCTGCACACACTTTTACGTGATACTCTGCTTTAATATCAAACAAAGGTTTTCCAATTTAACCATTATTTCTGAAATCCTTTTGGCTTTTTGTGGGGATAAATACTACCCCCCCACACACCGTAAGTTAATAAATCCCCCTTTAATACTGGGTCTTTGTCTTCAGAGCACATGTAAGGATTACATTTCTGAAAACCCTTGTGGTTGACTGAAGTCATGTGACTTGGGATGAGTTACTAGCAGCAGTTAATGTATATCTTTGAGTCAGAGAATTTAACTGTTGGTTTGATACCCTCCAGCGATTATTCCCCCCTTTGGTAATATTTGAAAGGATTGCTGCCCCACTGGCTTGTATCTCTGAGTGAATAAGGTGTTCAGAGTCGCCTGCTGTCTGTGATGGCAGAAAATATAACTAAGCCACTGAGATGTGGGGTTATTGCCAAACCTGGCCCATACTAACTATTATAAATAACAGTATCTAGAAGAGAAGTCTGACTTAATGAAAACTAATATATGTGCATATGCATTAGCATAATAGTTATTAGGCAGACTGGAAGTAAACTGATATCGAAGGCTGTAATAATGGCTATTCTTCTTAGTCTATGATGAAAATTTTGGTAAATCTGTAGTTTGAATAAGTTGTGAGACAGGGACTTCCCTAGTGGTGCAGTGGTGAAGAATCTGCCTGCCAGTGCAGGGGACACGGGTTCGAGCCCTGGTCTGGGAAGACCCCACATGCCGCAGAGCAACTAAGCCCGTGAGCCACAACTACTGAGCCTGTGCTCTAGAGCCTGCGAGCTACAACTACTGAGCCTGTGTGCCACAACTACTGAAGTCCGCATGCTCCATGCTCCACAACAGGAGAAGCCACCGCAATGAGAAGCCCACGCACCGCAACAAAGGGTAACCCCCCGCTCGCGCAACTAGAGAAAGCCCATGTGCAGCAATGAAGACCCAGCACAGCCATAAATGAATGAATGAATGAATAAATAAATAAATTTGGAGACAAAAGACCATAGAGACTATGTAGACTTGGAGGAGGTAACTGCTTTTTATCATCAAGGGGTGAAAGATAAATTTCAGAGCGTCTGTTTTCAATGAAGGGTGACTGAGCTTAGACAGCAAGGATCAAATAAATCAAAGGCATGATTCTTAGCCATTGTTACAACTCCTAAGTGGATTAAAAAGACACCTTGTGGGGCTCCCCTGGTGGCGCAGTGGTTGAGAGTCTGCCTGCCGACGCAGGGGACACGGGTTCGTGCCCCGGTCCGGGAAGATCCCACATGCCGCGGAGCGGCTGGGCCCGTGAGCCATGGCCGCTGAGCCTGCGCGTTCAGAGCCTGTGCTCCGCAGCGGGACAGGCCACAGCAGTGAGAGGCCCGCGTACCGCAAAAAAAAAAGACACCTTGTGAATTTTTTTAGGCTGAGCGAGTGTGTGTGTGTGTGTATGTGTGTGTGTGTGTGTGTTGAGGACAATCAAATATATCTTTTGACAAGTTCTTTTGATGTTGATAAGGTCGTGCTTTCTAGATGAGTTATTTCTGGTAGATCCGAAACTGATTTGGCCATATCAACAGCATATTCCTTTAACAAAATTTCTCTAATTAAACGGATTCAAAAAGAAACCTCAATTTCTCATATGGTTAATTTATTGGGTTTTCTTATTCCTAAATAAGGATTTTCTTCTCTCTTGTAAATATTTCTGTTAATTTTCCTTCCAAACTTGTGTGATCCCTTCTGGCAACAAATGGATTTCATTCAGTAGTTACCCAGAATTTCTCACATGGGAGACAGTGATTTTCAGAGACGTTTGCATCATCTTAGTAACAAAAATCCATATTTAAACAAATATTTTGGTACATCCTAAGCTACTCAAATTGGCTACTGTAATTTCCTATAGTACCTGGGTGAATGCATTTTTCTTTTGAATAATTTCATTTTTGGATTGTTAATAGCTAGTTTAGAGAAATACATTTGATATTTAAAATATTATTCTAGTATCCTGCTGTCTTGTTGAACTAGTTTAATAGAGTTTTTAGTCCTTACAATTTTATGTATAAAAGATCATGCCATCTTTGAATACAGATGTCTTCTTACTTTCAATCTGTATGAATTTTTTTCTTTTCCTTGCCTAATTGCCCTGACTAGATTCTCTACTAAAATGTTAAATAAAAGTGTTTGGTTTTTTTTTCTGGAGCAGTTTGTGGTTCACATCAAAATGAGAGGAAGGTACAGAGATGTCCCATATACCCCATACCTATACTTGCACAGCCTCCTGCGTTCTCAGCATCTCCCACCACAGTGGTATATTGCTTACAACTGATGAACCTATAATGACAAATCATTATCACCCGAAGTCCGTGGTTTTCATTACGGTTCACTCTTGGTGTTCATTCTATGGATTTGGACAAATGTATAATGACACATATCCATCATTATAACATCATATGGAGTATTTTTACCGGCCTAAGAATGCTCTGTGTTCTGCCTATTCATCCCTCCGTTCCCAAATCCCTGGCAACCAGTGATCTTTTTACTGTCTCCAAAATGTCATATAGTTAGTATCATACAATATGTAACTTTTTTCAGATTGGCTTCTTTCACTTAGTAATAGGCATTTAAATTTCCTCTATGTCTTTTCATGGCTTAATGGCTCGTTTGTTTTTAGTACTGAATATTATTCCATTGTCTAGATGTACCAGTTTATCCATTACCTACTGAGGAGCATCTTGGTTGCTTCCACGTTTTGGCAATTATGGGTGAAGCTGCTAAAACATCCACATACTGGTTTTTGTGTGGACATAAGTTTTCAACTCCTTTGGGTAACTACCAAGGAGTGCAATTGCTAGATCATATTGTTAGAGGATGCTTTTTAAAACTTTTTTTGGAGTATAGTTGACTTACAATTTTGTGTTAGTTTCAGGTGTACAGCAAAGTGAATCAGTTATACATATGCATTTATCTATTCTTTTTCAGATTCTTCCCCATATAGGTCATTACAGAATATTGAGTAGAGTCCCCTGTGCTATACAGTAGGTCCTTGTTGATTATCTGTTTTATATACAGTAGTGTGTATATGTTAATCCCAATCTCCTAATTTATCACTTCCCCTCATGCTTCCCCTTTGGTAACCATAAGTTTGATTTCGAGATCTGTGAGTCTGTTTTTGTTTTGTAAATAAGTTCATTTATCATTTTTTATTAGATTCCACATATAAGTGATACCATGTTATTCGTCTTTCTCTGTCTGATTTCACTTAGTATGATAATCTCTAGGTCCATCTGTGTTGCTGCAAATGACATTATTTCGTTCCTTTTTATGGCTGAGTAATATTCCATTATATAAACACACACACACCACGTCTTCTTTATCCATTCATCTGTCAATGGACATTTAGGTTGCTTTCATGTCTTGGCTATTTTAAGTAGTGCTGCAGTGAACATTGGGGTGCATGTATCTTTTTGAATTATGGTTTTCTCTGGATATATGTCCAGGAGTGGGATTGCTGGGTCATATGGTAGTTCTGTTGTTAGTTTTTTAAGGAACCTCCATACTGTTTTCCATAGTGGTTGTACCAATTTACATTCCCACCAACAGTGCAAGAGGGTTCCCTTTTCTCCATACCTTCTCCAGCATTTACTGTTTGTAGATTTTTTTTTTTCTTTTGCGGTACGCGGGCCTCTCACTGTTGTGGCCTCTCCCATTGTGGAGCACAGGCTCCGGACGCGCAGGCCCAGCGGCCATGGCTCACAGGCCCAGCCGCTCCGCGGCATGTGGGATCTTCCCGGACCGGGGCACGAACCCGTGTCCCCTGCATCGGCAGGCGGACTCTCAACCATTGCGCCACCAGGGACCCCTATTGTTTGTAGATTTTTTGATGATGACCATTCTGACTGGGGTAAGGTGATACCTTTTGATTTGCATTTTTCTGATAAATAGTGATGTTGAGCATCTTTTCATGTACGTTTTGGCCATCTGTGTGTCTTCTTTGGAGAAATGTCTATTTAGATCTTCTGCCATTTTTTGATTGGGTTGTTTACTTTTTGATATTGAGCTTCATGAGCTGTTTGTATGTTTTGGAGATTAATCCCTTGTCGGTCACATCATTTGTAAATATTTTCTCCCAATCTGTGGGTTGTCTTTTAGTTTTGTTTACAGCTTCCTTTGCTGTGCAAAAGCTTTTAAATTTAATTAGGTCCCATTTATTTATTTTTGTTTTTATTTTCATTAGTCTAGGAGGTGGATCCAAAAAACATCTTGCTGCAATTTATGTCTTAGAGTGTTCTGCCTATGTTTTCCTCTAAGAGTTGTATAGTGTCTGGTCTTACATTTAGGTCTTTAATCCATTTTGAGTTTATTTTTGTGTATGGTGTTAGGGAATGTTTTAATTTCACTCTTTTACATGTAGCTGTCCAGTTTTCCCAGCACCGATTATTGAAGAGACGGTCTTTTGTCCATTGTATATTCTTGCTTCCTTTGTCATAGACTAGTTGACCATAGGTGTGTAGGTTTACCTCTGGACTTTCTATCCTGTTCCATTGATCTATATTTTTGGTTTTGTGCCAGTACCATACTGTTTTGATGACTGTAGCTTTGTAGTATAGGCGGAAGTCAGGGAGCCTGATTCTTCCAGCTCCATTTTTCTCTCTCAAGATTGCTTTGGCTATCCGGGGTCTTTTGTGTTTCCATACAAATTATAAAAATTTTTGTTCTAGTGCTGTGAAAAATGCCATTGGTAATTTGATAGGGATTGCATTGTATCTGTAGATTGCTTTAGGTAGTATAGTCACTTTGACAATATTGATTCTTCCAATCCAAGAACATGGTATATTTCTCCAATTGTGTCATGTTTGATTTCTTTCATTAGCATCTTATAGTTTTCTGAGTACAGGTCTTTTGTCTCCTTAGGTAAATTAATTCCTAGGTGTTGTATTCTTTTTGATGTGATGGTTAATGGGATTATTTCCTTAATTTCTCTTTCTGATCTTTCACTGTTAGTATGTAGAAATGCAACAGATTTCTGTGTATTAATTTTTATCCTGCAACTTTACCAAATTCATTGATGAGCTCTAGTAGTTTTCTGGTAGCATCTTTAGGATTTTCTATGTATGGTGTCATGCCATCTGCCAACAGTGACAGTTTTACTACTTCTTTTCCAGTTTGGATTCCTTTTATTCCTTTTTCTTCTCTGATTGATGTGGCTAGGACTTCCAAAACTATGTTGAATAAAAGTGGTGAGAGTGGGCATCCTTGTCTTGTTCCTGTTCTTAGAGGAAATGCTTTCAGCTTTTCACCATTGAGAATGATGTTAGCTGTGGGTCTGTCATATATGGCCTTTATTATGTTGAGGTAGGTTCCCTCTATGCCCACTTTCTGGAGAGTTTGTATCATAAATCGGTGTTGGATTTTGTCAGAAGCTCTTTCTGCATCTATTGAGATGATCATATTGTTTTTATTCTTCAGTTTGCTAATGTGGTGTATCACATTGATTGATTTGTATATGTTGAAGAATCCTTCTCTCCCTGGAATAAATCTCACTTGATCATGGTGTATGATCCTTTTAATACATTGTTGGATTCAGTTGAGTGTTTTTGTGTCTCTGTTCATCAGTGATATTGGCTTGTAATTTTCTTTCTTGTGTGATATCTTTGTTTGGTTTTGGTATCAAGGAGATGGTGGCCTCATAGAATGAGCTGGGGAGTGTTGCTTCCTCTGCAGCTTTTTGGAAAAGTTTCAGAAGGATAGGTGTTAACTCTTCTCTAAATGTTTGATAGAATTCGCCTGTGAAGCCATCTGGTCTGGGACTTTTGTTTGTTGGAAGTTTTTTAATCACAGTTTCAATTTCAGTACTTGTGTTTGGTCTGTTCATTTTTTCTCTTTCCTCCTGATTCATTCTTAGGAGATTGTAATTTTCTAAGAATTTGTCCATTTCTTCTAGGTTGTCGATTTTATTGGCATATAGTTGCCTTGAAGTAGAGGATGTTTAGTTTTTTAAGAAGCCACTGAACTGTCCTCCATAGTGGCTGTGCCATTTTGCATTCCTATCAGCAGTGAATGGGAGGCACTATAGCTCCACATCCTCACCAGGATTTGGTGTTCTCAGTGTTCTGTATTTGGGGCATTCTAGTAGGTTTGTTTGCATTTCCCTGATGACATATGTTGTGGAATATCTTTTGATATGCTTATTTGCCATCTGTATATCTTCTTTGGTGAGACGTCTGTTAACGACTGGCCTATTTTTTAATCAGGATTTTTAATTTACTCTTGAGTTTTACAAGTTCTGTGTATATTGGGGGTAACAGTCCTTTATCAAATGCGTCTTTTGCAAATATTTTCTCTCAGTATGGGGCTTTTCTCTTATTCTCTTGACATTCTCTTTTCTCTAGTGAGTTTTTAACTTCAGTTGTTATACTTTTCAACTCCAGAGTTTGCATTTCTTTATTAAAAAATAAGTTCTATTTTCTTATTGTTATTTTCTATTTGATGAGACATTGTCATCATATCTGAACATTGTTTTAAACATATTTATTGGAGTATAATTGCTTTACAATGGTGTGTTATTTTCTGCTTTATAAGAAAGTGCATCAGCTATACATACACATATATCCCCATGTCTCCTCCCTCTTGCGTCTCCCTCCCACTCTCCCTATCCCACCCCTCTAGGTGGTCACAAAGCACCGAGCCAATCTCCCTGTGCTATGCGGCTGCTTCGCACTAGCTATCTGTTTTACATTTGGTAGTGTATATAAGTCCATGCCACTCTCTCACTTCGTCCCAGCTTACCCTTCCCCCTCCCTGTGTCGTCAAGTCCATTCTCTATGTCTGCATCTTTACTCCTGTCCTGACCCTAGGTTCTTCAGGACCATTTTTTTTAGATTCCATATATATATGTTAGCATACAGTATTTGTTTTTCTCTTTCTGACTTATTTCACTCTGTATGACAGACTCTAGGTCCATGCACCTCACTACAAATAACTCAATTTTGTTTCTTTTTATAGCTGAGTAATATTCCATTGTATATATGTGCCACATCTTCTTTATCCATTCATCTGTCGATGGACACTTAGGTTGCTTCCATGTCCTGGCTATTGTAAACAGAGCTGCAGTGAACATTGTGGTACATGACTCTTTTTGAATTATGGTTTTCTCCAGGTATATGTGCAGTAGTGGGATTGCTGTGTCATATGGTAGTTCTATTTTAGTATTTTAAGGAACCTCCATACTGTTCTCCATAGTGGCTGTATCAATTTACATTCCCACCAACAGTGCAAGTGGGTTCCCTTTTCTCCACACCCTCTCCAGCCTTTATTGTTTGTAGATTTTTTGATGATGGCCATTCTGACTGCTGTGAGGTGATACCTCATTGTAGTTTGATGTGCATTTCTCTAATTAGTGACGTTGAGCATTCTTTCATGTGTTTGTTTGTAATCAGTATATCTTCTTTGTAGAAATATCTATTTAGCTCTTCGGCCCATTTTTGGATTGGGTTGTTTGTTTTTTTGATATTGAGCTACATGAGCAGCTGGTAAATTTTGGAGATTAATCCTTTGTCAGTTGCTTCATTTGCAAATATTTTCTCCCATTCTGAGGGTTCTCTTTTCGTCTGGTTTATGGTTTCCTTTGCTGTGCAAAAGCTTTTAAGTTTCATTAGGTCCCATTTGTTTGTTTTTATTTCCATTTCTCTAGGAGGTGGGTCAAAAAGGATCTTGCTGTGATTTATGTCAGACTGTTCTTCCTATGTTTTCCTCTAAGACTTTAATAGTGTCTGGACTTACATTTAGGTCTTTAATCCATTTTGAGTTTATTTTTGTGTATGGTGTTAGGGAGTGTCCTAATTTCATTCTTTTACATGTAGCTGTCCAGTCTTCCCAGCACCACTTATTGAACAGGCTCTCTTTTCCCCATTTTATATTCTTCCCTCCTTTATCAAAAATAAGGTGACCATATGTGTGTGGGTTTATCTCTGGGCTTTCTGTCCTGTTCCATGGATCTATATTTCTGTTTTCATGCCAGTACCATACTGTCTTGATTACTGTAGCTTTGTAGTATAGTCTGAAGTTAGGGAGCCTTATTCCTCCAGCTCCATTTTTCTTTCTCAAGATTCCTTTGGCTATTTGGGGTCTTTTGTGTTTCCATACATATTGCGAAATTTTTTGTTCTAGTTCTGTGAAAAATGCCATGGTAGTTTGATAGGGATTGCATTGAATCTGCAGATTGCTTTGGGTAGTATAGTCATTTTCACAGTGTTGATTCTTCCAATGCAAGAACATGGTATATCTCTCCTTCTGCTTGTGTCATCTTTAATTTCTTTCATCAGTGGCTTATACGTTTCTGCATACAGGTCTTTTTCTCCTCAGGTAGGTTTATTCCTAGGTATTTTTTTCTTTTTGTTGCAGTGGTAAATGGGAGTGTTTCCTTAATTTCTCTTTCAGATTTTTCATCATTAGTGTATAGGAATGCAAGAGACTTCTGTGCATTAATTTTGTATCCTCCTACTTCACCAAATTCATTGATTAGCTCTATTAGTTTTCTGGTAGTGTCTTTAGATTTCTCTATGTATAGTGTCATGTCATCTGCAAACAGTGACAGCTTTACTTCTTCTTTTCTGATTTGGATTCCTTTTATTTCTTTTTCTTCTCTGATTGCTGTGGCTAAAGCTTCCAAACTGTGTTGGATAATAGTGGTGAGAGTGGGCAACCTTGTCTTTTTCCTGATCTTGGTGGAAATGGTTTCAGTTTTTCACCATTGAGAATGATGTTGGCTGTGGATTTGTCACATATGGCCTTTATTATGGTGAGGCAAGTTCCCTGTATGCCTACTTTTTGGAGGGTTTTTACCATAAATGGGTGTTGAATTTTCTCGAAAGCTTTTTCTGCAGCTATTGAGATGATCATATGGTTTTTATCCTTCAGTTTGTTAATATGATGTATCATATTGATTGATTTGCATATTAATGAGGAATCCTTCCATTCCTGGGATAAACCCCACTTGATCATGGTGTATGATCCTTTTAATGTGGTGTTGGATTCTGTTTGCTAGTATTTTGCTGAGGTAGTTTGCCTGTATGTTCATCAGTGATATTGGCCTGTAGTTTTCTTTCTTTGTGACATCTTTGTTTGGTTTTGGCGTCCAGGTGATGTTGGCCACGTAGAAAGAGTTGGAGAGTGTTCCTCCCTCTGCTATATTGTGGAAGAGTTAGAGAAGGGTAGGTGTTAGCTCTTCTCTAAATGTTTGATAGAATTCACCTGTGAAGCCATCTAGTCATCTAGGGCTTTTGTTTGTTGGAAGATTTTAAATCACAGTCTCAATGTCAGTGCTTGTGTTTGGTCTGTTTATATTTTCTATTTCTTCCTGGTTCAGTCTCGGAAGGTTGTGCTTTTCTAAGAATTTGTCCATTTCTTCCAGGTCGTCCATTTTATTGGCATAGAGTTTCTTGTAGTAATCTCTCATGATCCTTTGTATGTCTGCAGTGTCAGTTGTTACTTCTCGTTTTTCATTTCTAATTCCATTGATTTGAGTCTTCTCCCTTTTTTCTTGAAGAGTCTGGCCAATGGTTTATCAATTTTGTTTATCTTCTCAAAGAACCAGCTTTTAGTTTTACTGATCTTTGCTATTGTTTCCTTCATTTCTTTTTCATTTATTTCTAATCTGATCTTCATGATTTCTTTCCTTCTGCTAACTTTGGAGGTTATTTTGTTCTTCTTTCTCTAATTGCTTTAGGTGTAAGGTTAGGTTGTTTATTTGATGTGTTTCTTGTTTCTTGAGGTAGGATTGTATTGCTATAAACTTTCCTTTTAGAACTGCTTTTGCTGCATCCCATAGGTTTTGGGTCATCGTGTTTTCATTGTCATTTGTTTCTAGGTGTATTTTGACTTCCTCTTTGATTTTTCAGTGATCTCTTGGTTATTAAGTAGTGTATTACTTAGCCTCCATATGTTTGTATTTTTTACGGATTTTTTCCTGTAATTGACATCTAGTCTCATAGAGTTGTGCTTGGAAAAGATACTTGATATGATTTCAGTTTTCTTAAAGTTATCAAGGCTTTATTTGTGACCCAAGATATGGTCTATCCTGGAGAACGTTCCATGAGTACTTGAGTAGAAAGTGTATTCTGTTGTTTTTGGATGGAATGTCCTATAAATATCAATTAAGTCCATCATGTTTAATGTTTCATTTAAAGCTTGTATTTCCTTATTTATTTTCATTTTGGATGATCTGTCCATTGGTGAAAGTGGGGTGTTAAAGTCCTCTACTATGATTATGTTACTGTCGATTTCCCCTTTTATGGCTTTTAGCATTACCTTTAATTTTTTAAAGATGTTTCTGGTTCTCGTAACAGTTATAATGTCTAATAACATATCCATAATGTCTGAAGTCTGGGGTCAGATTTTGAAAAAAAATTATATTTTAGTCTGAAAGGTATTGGACTTTATCAAATGCTGCCTAAGCATTACCTCTGAGTCAGCATGAGCCACATTTTGCTGAGGTTGGCCCTCTTGGCCAGCTAGATTTTAGCTTCTACCGTGTTATGTGTGTATGCCTAAGAGGCTAATACTATAGTTCAAGTTTAGGTTTTTCCCATCTATTCAGGCCAGTCCCTTGGAAAGCCCTCTCCAGTCACTCCTGTAAGGGCAAGTCTTGGGCATGCATGCAGTATTTCAGACTGCCAGGGATGGTCGTGATTTTCTTTTGAAGCTGAGCCTCCTAAGGGTTGCCCCTGGATCAGAGTTGCTAACTGTTCAGCCAGTGTTTGCTCAGACCTTGTGCTTGATCCCCGAGTGACAGTGAGGTTTCTGTCCTGTTGATGGATCTGTGTGTGACGTGGGGAATGTTTTTAGTCTTCGTCATGCTGTGTTCTCATTGATCCTCAGTGGTGCAGCCTAGCACGTGTACACAGCCTTCTCAACCCCCAGTACTGACTGTGAAGCCAGGATGACTCTAATTGCCTGTATCTTTCCTTGATCCTCTCTGTTAAACTTCCAAGTGTTCTGACGTTTTGCTTTTGGCCACCATTATCAAGGAGCCCCCTGTTCCCTCTTAAACACCGTCCACCAAGATATCCATTGCTCCATCAGTCTCTTTAGGTGGAGACTTCTCCACGTTCTTTTCCAAACACAGTCGGTTCCCTCAGGCAGAACAGCAGAGCACATCATGTATAGAGCCTGCTTTTGTTCCCTGGCAGAACCTCTGGGCCACTATACAGGAGCTGGGGGTAAGGACAGTGGTCCCCTTCTCCCATGTGACACCTGTAAAAGCAGGTCCTGGGTGGGTAGTATAACCTAATGGGCTTGGCTTCTCCCTCCAGCATGAAAATTCTACCTTAACAGCAAGATGGGGCAGAGACAGTTAGGGCCAAGCATTCTCAACCTGCTGTGTTTGGAGTAGAGCTTCCATCCCTACATGGGAGAAGGGGAGCCTGCTCCTTTCATCCACACCTTCCAGGAAAAGAGTTTCTGCAGCCAGGAGCTAAAGGAAATTAGAAATGCTGGTGACTTACCCCTTTTGCGATGAACTGTAGTTTTAGCCAGTGAACTGGGGACGAGAGGGAACCCTGTATTTTCAGCTGCACCACACAGAATAGTGCATCTGTCTACCGGGGGATGTGAGAGGGAGTGGCTCAAATGCCACAGATTTTCACTGTTCTTATCAAGTACCCAGCCTTGATTTCTATATCCCAGGTCTCACTAGGAATCAAGGATTCTCGTAGAAAAGCCTGATGTCAGGGTTGGGATAGGAAAAGTGCAAGGTAAGCCTGGAACATCTTATTGTGCCAAAAAAATAAGTCAGTGTTTGAAATACCATGGGGACATGTCACAAGCCAGTTTGAAGGGGCTCCCTGTGGCAAAATCTGGAACCTGAGCACCAGAATAATGATAGTAACAGAATTCAGAAAATAATACATGTAAATATAAATCTATACTGATAAAAAATGAATGGGGGAAAAGAGGAAGCTCTTTAGAAGAATTCTATAGAAGAAGAATAAATACAGAAATAATGCTTTATTATGAAATCACCTTTCTGCCACCATCATACTAAAGATTGATTCAGGCAAGATCATTAATAGATGCTAAAAATAGTGGATGAAATTTTAATGAACAGAATATTTACATAATCTCAAAGTTTCTCCTTTGAGTTACTAATTAATCACAAAGGAAAAAAAAAGAGTAACTTTATAGGGAAAAAACCTGGTAGACACCGCCTCCTGAAGTGATCAACTTAGCATCACCCATAAATGGACAAACTGATATCTTGTGTCTTCTAGAATAATGCCCTGGGAGGAACACAGCATTGCATCTGTGATGCTCCTGCTAAGAATGCATGGCCTGGATCTAGTCGTGAGGAAACATCAGGCAAATATAACTTGAAGGACTTTCAACAATTGGTCTGTGTGCTTCAAAAATCTTAAAATCATTAAAGAAAAGAAAGGCTACTAGGAATTCCCCGGTGGTCCAGTGGTTAAGACTCTGTGCTTCCACTGCAGGGGGCCTGGGTTTGATCCCTGGTCGGGGAACTAAGATCCCACAAGCACACAGCCAAAAAAAGAAAAAGAAGAAAAGAAAAAAAAAAGGTTGAAAATTGATTCTGGATTGGACTTGGACCAAGAAAAAAATTATTATGAGGGATATGATTAGAACAATTGGTACTATACAATTTGAATATGAACTGTGGAATACATAATAGTATTGAGTCAGTATTAAGTATCCTGAGTTTGATAAATATACTGTGCATAAGAGAAAATCCATATTTTAGGAAAAAAGTCACTGAATTTATTTGTGGTAAAAGAGAGGTGATGTCTATAAATTATACCCAAATCATTCAGAAATGTTTATGTAACCAGAATATGTTTATAAGAAGAGTCATTAGAAAAGTACATAGTATTTGACCCAGAAATACCACCATATGAAATTTATTTGTCCTAAAATAAATGGAGAAAAATCCATTCCTATCACTGTTCAACTACAGGTTAATTTCATTTATTTTTAACTGAAGTATAGTTGATTTACAAAGTTGTGCTAATTTCTGCTGTACAGCAAAGTGACTCAGTTATACACATATATACATTCTTTTTTTATATTCTCTTCCATTATGGTCTATCCCAGAAGGTTGGATATAGTTCCCTGTACTATACAGTAGGACCTTGTTGTTTATCCATTCTAAATGTAATAGTTTGCCTCTGCTAACCCCAGACTCCCAGTCCATCCCTCTCCCTCCCACCTTCCCCCTTGGCAACCACAAGTCTGTTCTCTATGTCTGTGAGTCTGTTTCTGTTTTGTAGATAGGTTCATTTATGCCATATTTTAGATTCCACATGTAAGTGATATCACATGGTATTTCGCTCTGACTTATTTCACTTAGTATGACAATCTCTAGGTCCATCCATGTTGCTGCAAATGGCATTATTTCATTCTTTTTTATGGTTGAGTAGTAGTGCATTGTATATATGTACCACATCTTCTTTATCCATTCCTCTGTCCATGGACATTTAGGTTGTTTCCAAGTCTTGGCTATTGTGAATAGTGCTGCTGTGAGCACAGGGGTGCATGTATCTTTTTGAACTATAGTTTTGTCTGGGTATATGCCCAGGAGTGGGATTGCTGGATCATATGGAAACTCTTTTTTAAAGGAACCTCCATGCTGTTCTCCACAGTGGCTATGCCAACTTGCATTCCCACCAACAGTGTAGGAGGGTTCCCTTTCTCCACACCCTCTCCAGCATGTGTTATTTGAACTACAGGTTAATTTTAATAATTTGTTTTAAATACAAATTAACAGCTTAAATTTCTACTACCCAGAATGAAAGAATGGTTAGGAAACTCTGCTTCATTGACGTGGTATAATATGAATCCACTCAATACCATTACAAAATGTATGGTAATGGCAAAAATGCTTATGTTAACATAATCATATAAAAACACTGATAGCTGCATAAAATTAGTATGTGAGCTTAGAGCTGAAAGAAATTTGCAAATAATTTAATTCATTTTTCTTTATCTTCTTTATTCCTGCGTTAATATTCTTTCATAAAATGAGAATAAAAATAGTGAAGAGATCTGTTTTAAAGTCCAGCACAAATATACTGCAAATGTTCTGAGTCTACAGTCATTGAATTCAAGTGCATTCATTTTTATGGGCACTAAAGGAAATGGAAACAATGATGGTTGTAGTGTTCAACCAATTCAGATTGAGAATGGATTACCAGTTTGTTAAGAAAATATAACCACATTCTCACACAGCCCACAGTGAGTCCATGAAAAAGGACTACTCCACTTTATTTCCTTTTTTGGAGGAGCAGGTGTAGATAAAAAAAGCACCGTCCCAAGTTCTCTTTGCTTTGTTTGACATAATTGAGCTCAGGTGGATATATTCATGATGTGTACACGAGGCAGTGGTGGAGGAAACAAAGGTTTTGGCAAGGAATTTTTTTAAGAAGCTCAAGCTACAACAACAAACAAACAAGCCAACCTCATTTGCAAACCACTAGTGTTATAGTCATGAGAACAGAAAATAAAAGGAGGCAAAAGAAAGGAAAAAAGTCAGTTTCTGCTTTTGTATTGGCATAAAAACATCAGATGTAAGACAGTTCTAAGAAATTATGAAAAAAGATAATGTCATCAGAAGAGTTATTATCAGATAAAATATTGACTAAATATAACTTCAGCTTCGTTCTCACGAGCATATTTTCATATCTAAATAAACTATAAGTTAAGTCAATATCCTGAACCTAGGTTTCAAAAGGACTGCAAAATCCACTGGAGCCAGTACAAAACAAAACAAGGCCATTTAAAAAGTTGGGTTTGTTTATTTGTCAGCTTCAGAAACATACCAGTGAAGGATTTTCCCTGAGTAGTTAGTTAGACAAGGGGAAAGTCCTGGGTTTCAAAGGTTTGGAAGAGGATTTCATGGTGGGCTTTCCGATTAAGGATTGAAAGCAGATGGGGGGAATGCGTCCATAGGTCTGTTCATGATTAGTTAAAACAAATCGCATTGCTCCTTTGTCAGGGAAGAGTCTCCAGTCAGGTCCAATGCCAGGCTAGCGTATGTGGGTCACTCAAAGTTGATGATTCTTTAACAATGCCAGCTGGTTAGAATTTTAGTGAAACAGTTTTCATTTTGATATCTCCTAGGCAAGTGCTGCCGTAAGGGGAAAACTCTTCCTTTTACACAATTATAATTAAAGAAAGCTTTCTAGTAGATTGGTCTTGGAGAAGTAATGGGATATAATATTGTCAAAAATGTTTATTCCCAGCTAAATTACATTGGAGAAAGCCTATTTCAAAAGCCATTCAATCCATGAGTTACATAAACAATGACTAAAAATGACTAAAGGGGATAATCTCAAAGCAGAGTTAACAGCCCTTGCTCAATCTGAATCAGAAATCAGCCATCACAAATTGATCTTTACCAATTATATAGATAGAGACACCATATGTGTACACATGCATATATTTGTATACATTTGCAAAATATATATTATAGGTATATATAAATAAGGTTAATGTATTTGAAGTATAAGAGTAATAAAAGAAAAACCTAGGTACCTCTTATTCAGTTCAAGAAATCACACAGTCCACTCTTTCCATTTGACCCCCCGTTTAATCATTAACTTGCTTTACTTCATAATTTTACATACATGCGTAGATATATAAATTACTTTTAGTTTTATGACCTAAAAATCAGGTTTGATTCTGCAAGCTATATTTAGTTTATAAATTTTATAACATCTCAGAAAAAAATAAAGTATCATACTATTGATAAGGTTTTAGAATCTAGGAAATAGGGTCAACTAGGCATTTTTATGAACTCAAAGAATCAAATATTTAGCATTCTAAGTGGGTAGGGGGAAAAAGAATGTAATATTTATAAAATATTATAGGGGAGGAAGAAGTGTAATATTTATAACAGCAAGCTTTATTCTTGTAGGGGAAGGAACAAAACCTTTCTCCCGCACCCTCCTAAGTTCTCTGGCTGGGGCCCTGCAAAGAGAGAACCACAAGAGAAAAACAGAAGTTTAGTAACATGTGTGTCTCCCATATACAAGGGAGCACTCGGTGAGGAGTAACTCAAAGGGGGTGGTTAGAACTTGGGCTTACTTGGCATCTTAACAAAGAACAATACATTTTTAGAGAAGTGATAAGACAAAGCAAAGGACTTTGAGTTTCCTCAAAGTGGTGGCAAATTGTGGGAACGTAAGTACGTGGGGAAATAATGGAAGATAAGGGAGATTAGTCACCTCTGTTGTAAAGATTCCTCGCCTGCCGTCTCTGGGCTCATCAGGGTCTAGAGTTTAGAGTTGTCCCAGGCGACTAACTTCGGTCCTTCCCGGTAGAGAGGAGACAGGACACCTTTACAAATTTAGGTCCTGCTTTTCGGCAACTGGGGGAACGCAGAGAGCTTTTCTTGTAGCTGCTGCTTCTCAGTTGCCATCAGCTCAAATTAATCCTTATGCCAGAGTGCCCTTTTCAGGTGGTATATTCTGCTACTCTTCAGTATTCGATAAGAATTATAATAAAAACCAGGAGGACGTAGGATACGAAAAATAGGGTATGGACTCTGAAAACTAGAGTAATAATTCACTGTTATTATGCACATTGTTGATCTTTGACACGTGATTAAATAGCCATCACGTACGTTTCCATGAATCTGCGTCGTAGATCGGTTTCATTTCCTTTTTTGTCAGGAGCTGCTGTTCGTTAGTAGACTCTTCAGACCCGAATAGTAAAGGATAATAATAAAGGCTCCAGGAGAAGCAGGAACCTGTGGGAGTAGATTAAAATAACTTTACCTTTACATAGGACTTTAGAAGTTGAAAAAGCAGGGCCCTGGGTAGAAAACCAAAATTACCTTCAGTCCTCTGAAGAGAGAGAAGAATTGCCAGTATCTAGAAAGGAGCAATTTGCATTTTAAGGTGTATCCAATGATCTGAGAGACAGCAACAACACATCAGGTGAATAACAGGCTTGCCGCAGGTGGAGTTTTCTTAACATCTCTATTTAGTGCTTGGATGCATCTTTCTATTTTATTCTCCTGTCTCCTGCTCTCCCCAAGTACTGAGAACTACACAGTATCTCAACTTATCATTTCTAAGGCTAACTACATCTAATTCTTATCATGGGTTGTAGGTGTGTAGACTAACTCTAAGAAAAGCTGTATCTCCACATCGCATTTTTTTTTTTGCTGTATCACAATGAAGATGTAAATTGCAAATCTCTTCACTTCTCAGATTGTGTGCTGGGTCCCCTGCCGTGACAGAAATAATACTCTTATCTCAGAAGGTCAGAGTCTTCTTACCTATCCGGCCACGGAAAGCACAGTTCTTGCTTCCCAAATTGGCTCTTTTCCTTAAAAAGTGGTATCTTCTTTACCTCAGGGCACTCTTCTGATATTCATATATTCTAAAGCCAGCTTCATGACCCAGAAGAGAAAAATGATGAGGGTTTATGCTTCTTTGAAACTATAAAAATTCACAAGAACCTAGTTTATGTCAAGTTATCTGAATTTCCCCCATTAGGTAACTGATTTATTCAATAAAAGTAGTAGAGGAATGTTTCTCAGAAACACTTAGTTTTCAGAAAAACGCTTTCGGAATCCCCATAGAGCCCTTTAGAGCGTTTCTCTGGAGACCAGGCTCACTGCCTGTGAGGATCAATTTCATGTGTCAACTTGGCTCCGTCACGGTACCCAGATATTTGGTTAAATGTCAGTCTAGATGCTGCCATGAAGATAGTTTTTGGATGAGGTGAACCTTTAAATTCAGTGGAATTTGAGTAAAGGAGACCATCCTCCAGGGTGTGAGTGGGCCTCACCCACTCAGTTAAAAGCCTTAAGAAGAAAAGACTGAGGTCCCCCTGAAGAAGAGAGGCTTCTGCCAGCAGACAGCCTTCAGCCCCAAGGTCAACATCAACTCTTCCCTGGGTCTCCAGCCTGCCCTGCAAATTTCAGATTTGCCAGCCCGAACAGCCTCATGAACCAATTAGTGTAAGTCAATCAATCTCCCTGAACGCACATGCGCACGCTCACCCCCCCCCATCAAGTCTACTTTTTCTGTACAATTCTCACTGATGTACACCCGCTCTGTACGACTGCTTTAGTGCTTTTTAAGAAACTTAGATATATAGACCAAGAGGGCCTTAATGTTACCCTCAGCTTCTCCAAACTCTGCACAGGATTCTAGGCACCAGACCTCCCTTTTCTAGAACATGTATGTTAGAAAACTGGTACACTTTTTTTTTCCCTGCCCCTTTGAGATATAAATCTCTTTAAAAGCCTCTTGGCAGTTTTACAGCCCAGCTCTTAGAATGTAAAGGGAGATAGCATCCCTACACTCCCCAGTTCCTGTGAGATTGTAAGAGCCCAGTTTTGATATGTGCTTTGTTTTTAGTTAGAAAACAACCTCCTGTCCCAAAGATAAGAGAGAGTATACTTTTCCTCCGGGGTAACTCCATCCAACAAACACACATCGCCTGTGCTCTCCCTCTCACCCAGCCCTGATCAACCCTCCTGCCCTTGGCTTCAGTGGACTTGAGCTCAGACTGAGTTCTAGTCACCGCTTGCAGCGACTTGACATGCACGAGAACTACAAAGGAGACCGTTTAAACATTCACCCTCTGTAGATCTGAATTGAGGTTCAGAACGTCCTAATTTTCAAGAGCGTATAAAGAATTTTACATGGCTGATGAGTGTGTAAATTGGCACAATCCCTTGAGAAAGATATGTCAATATCCGCTAAACCTGAACACTGGAATACCCCTGATCCAGCAAATCCGCTTCTAGGTAAACACCTGATAAAAGTGGCCACTGTCAGGAAAAACTGTGAGACATTTTGAAATGCACACCCGCCTGCACAAATGATTACTGGGTTTCTGTCTAGCTTCCCCTTCCAGGTTTTCTAATTCAGTATTTTTGAGCTACTTATAACTCTGTAGGTAGTAGGAAATATATAGTACCATAAATTATTCTTCTAGAGAAATGCTAATGAATTTAATCTCGAGGAATGCAATTGATTATTGTGCCATAAATGTTGATTAGTTTAGCATTTACTTGTAAATTCATTTCAGCATTCCTGATTGCCTTTATGTGGGTGTTCGAATTCTCCTTTGAACCAATGGAACATTTTGCTGACTTGCTAATTAATTTGTGAGTTATATAAACATCGGTGGCCTGTGTTCTTTTCATATTTGTATAAAAATTATGATTTTGCCTTTTTTAAAAAATGTATTATTTACCGCCACCCGAAACAAGGGCTAGATAATTCATGGAAGAATTATTTGTTAGTATGCCTGGGTAAGAAAGGGTTAACAGTGGGTCTGTAACTGTTTACTCCTGGTCTGGGGGGACAACTCAGGCAGTTTTGTCCTCCTTTAAACATACTGATGGAATTTACTGGCTGGAAGATAAATGAGGGTCTTCTGGGACTGCCGTACACCGATTTCTTACCTAGGAAATCCTTTCAGTATGCTGCACGTGCTGTGTCTGGATTGTACATTGTAAATAAACCTCTGGTAAGATGTGCAGGGGATGAGGGCTATCACGGCATCCCTCTGAACCCAAAAGGCATCTCGGTATAGAAAACACGGTGAGCTACGGGGCTGCATCTAGAAAGAGACAAAGTGCTGATTACTGTTTTACAATGTCAGAGCATTTTATAAAAATTCTGCTGGACTCTCACCTGAAACGCTTGGAGGTGTAACTTTGTGATCACAGTATATTTGATTAACAACCCACAACCAATAAATGTGCAAGCAGTTTACAGCTCAATAAGGTTAGAGGGAAACCACAAAATACTGATAATGTAATTTATTGGCCTTTAGACAGCAAGTCTTATACATAATTTAGCAATCCTGTTTAGACATTTCTTTCGTGACTAACAAAACAATCTCCCTGTTTCTCAATTGCTTTTTTTTAAACATAATATTTGTCTGTTTATTCAAGGTTTCTTTTCCCGTATTTCATCAAAGTTAAGAAAGTAACATTGTACAATTATTTTACTTACCACTAAAAAAGAAAATATTGTCAAACAATAAGACGTATTTTGATTTCAGAGATATTAAAGTACATTTATAATAAGTGAAATATGGTATATCGCTCAATTTTTTCAAAGTTTTATCCGTATCATTACTATATATATTACATTTTATTCCTATAATGGGATCTTTATATGACGGTAATTTCTTTTTTTTAATTGTACTATAGTTGATGTATATATAATATTAGTTTCAGGTGTACAACAGTGATTCAAAATTTTTATAGATTACACTCCATTTAAAGTTACTATAAAATATCTATATTCCCTGTGCTGTGCAATGTATCCTTGTAAGTTATTTATTTTATACATAGTAGTTTGTACCTCTTAAGCCCCTAATCCTATCTTGGCCCTTCTCTACTACTCTCTCCCCCCTGGAAACCACTAGTTTGTTCCCTGTATCTGTAAGTCTGTTTCTATTTTGTTATTTTCAGATTCCACATATAAGCGATAACATAAGTATTTGTCTTGCTCTGTCTGACTTATTTCACTAAGCATAATACACTCCTGGTCCAGCCATGTTATTGCAAATGGTAGAATTTTATTCTTTTTCTAGGCTAAGTGATATGCACACACACACAGACACACACACACAAACACCACCTCTTCTTTATCCATTCATCTGTGAATGGACACTTAGCTTGCTTCCATATCTTGGTAATTGTAAATAAAACTTCTGCACACATTGGGATGCATGTATCTTTTCAAATTACTGTTTTTTTTTTTTTTTCTGGATATATACCCAGGAGTGGAATTGCTGGATCATAGGGTAGTTCTATTTGTAGTTTTTTGAGGAGCCTTCATATTGTTTTCCATATCGGCTACACCAACTTACATTCCCCCCAACAGTGTACAAGGGTTCCCTTTCCCCACACCCTCTCTTTTATTATTTGTAGACTTTTTGATGATAGCCATCCTGACAGGTGAGAGGTGATACCTCGTGGTTTTCGTGGTTTTGAGTTACATTTCTCTAATAATTAGCAATTTGTGCATCTTTTCATGTGCCTGTTAGCCAACTGTATGTCTTCTTTGGAAAAATGTCTACCCAGGTCTTCTGCCCATTTTTTTTTAACTGAGTCCAAAAAAAGATGGCCACGATTTATGTGTTCTGTCTATATTTTCCTCTATATTTATGTCATAGTGTTCTGTCTATATTTATAGTATCTGCTCTTACATTTAGGTCTTTAATCCATTTTGAGTTTATTTTTATATATCGTATTGGAGAACGTTCTAATTTCATTCTTTTACATGTAGCTGTCCAGTTTTCCCAGCACCACTTATTAAAGAGATTGTCTTTTCTCCACTGTATATTCTTGCCTCCTTTGTCATAGATTAATTGACCATAGGTGTGTGGGTTTATTTCTGGGCTTTCTATCCTGTTCCATTGATGTATGTGTCTGTTTTTGTGCCAGTACCGTACAGCTGTGATTACTCTAGTTTTGTAGTATAGTCTGAAGTCAAGGAAACTGATTCTTCCAGCTCCGTTCTTCTTTCTCACAATTGCTTTGGCTATTTGGGGTCTTTTGTGTCTCCATACAAATTTTTAAGATTTCTTGTTCTAGTTCTGTGAAAAATTGCCATTGGTAGTTTGATAGAGATTGCACTGAATCTGTAGATTGCTTTGGGTAGTATAGTCATTTTCACAATGTTGATTCTTCCAATCCAAGAACAAGGTGTATGTCTCCATCTGTTTGTGTCATCTTTGATTTCTTTCATCAGTGTCTTATAGTTTTCTGAGTACAGGTCTTTTGCCTCCTTATGTAGGTTTATTCCTAGGTATTTTATTCTTTTTGATGTGATGGTAAATGGGATTGTTTCCTTAATTTCTCTTTCTGATCTTTCATTGTTAGTATGTAGAAATGCAACAGACTTTTGTGCATTAATTTTGTATCCTGCTACTTTACCAAATTCATTGATGAGCTCTAGTAGTTTTCTGGTAGCATCTTTAGGATTCTCTATGTATAGTATCATGTCATCTGCAAACAGTGACAGTTTTACTTCTTCTTTTCCAATTTGGGTTCCTTTTATTCTTTCTTCTTCTCTGATTGCTGTAGCTAGGACTTCCAAAACTATGTTGAATAAAAGTGGCAAGAGTGAGCATCCTTGTCTTGTTCCTGATCTTAGAGGGAATGCTTTGAACTTTTCACCACTGACCGTGATTTTAACTGTAGGTTTGTAATATATGGCCTTTATTATGTTGAGGTGTGTTCCCTCGATGTCCACTTTCTAGAGAGTTTTTATCAAAAATGGATGTTGAATTTTGTCAAAAGCTTTTTCTGCATCTACTGAGATGATCGTATGGTTTTTACTCTTCAGTTTGTTAATGTGGTGTATCACGTTGATTGGTTTGTGGATACTGAAAAATCCTTGCATCCCTGGGATAAATCCCATTTGATCATACTGTTGGATTCAGTTTGCTAGTATTTTGTTGAGGATTTTTGCCTCTATGTTCATCAGTGATACTGGCCTGTAATTTTCTTTTTTGTGGTATCTTTGGTGTTGGTAGCAGGGTCCTGGTGGCCTCACTGAATGAGTTCGAAAGTGTTCCTTCCTCTGAAATTTTTGGGAAGAATTTCAGAAGGATAGGTGTTAACTTTTCTCTAAATGTTTGTTAGAATTCACCTGTGAAGCTGCCTGGTCCTGGACTTCTGTTTGTTGGGAGTTTTTAAACTACTGATCCAATTTCAGTACCAGCAATTGGTCTATTCATATTTTCTATTTCTTCCTGGTTCAGTCTTGGGAGGTTGTACCTTTCTAAGAATTTGTCCATTTCTTCTGGGTTGTCCATTTTATCGCCATATAGTTGCTCAAAAACTTTTATTCTAAATTGATCTAAGGAAATAAAAATTTGTTCAAAATAATGATAGCAACAACATACTTGATTATGTATTCTTATATACATATATGCTTATGTATATGAATGAAATGAACGCCAGCAATAACACAAAGGAAAGGGAGAAAGAATTAGGATTATTTTGTCATTATAAGGTACTCGCACTACTCATGAAGTTCATAGTGTTATTTGAACGTGGAATTGGATTTTTGTAAATGTATATTGGAAACTCTAGGGCAACCTCTAAAAAAATAAAAAGTAGTATAACTGAGAAAATGGAATTATATAAAATGCTCAGTTGAAACCATATAAAAAGGAAAAAGGATGGAAGCCAAAAATAGGAACACAGTACAGGACAACAAATAGAAAACAATAACAAATATGGTAGAGGTTATCCAACTATATCATAATCACTTTAAATGTCAACGGTCTAAATACACTCAAGAGACACATTGTCAAAGTGGATCAAAAAACAAGACTCAACTATATGTTGTCTGTAACCTGTTTTAAATATACATTAGATTAGATATAGATTAAAAGTAAATGAATGGAGAAAGATATATCATAAGAATCAAAAGAAAGCAGGAATAATTATATTAATTTCAGAGTAGACTTTAAAGCAAGGAAAGTGATCAGGGATGAAGAGTGGCATTCCATGATAAAGAAGACATAACAATCCTTAATGTTTATGTGCCCACAACAGAAAATCAAACTACGTGAGGCAAAAACTGATAGAACTACGAGGAGCAATAGATGAATCCACTGTTAGAGGTGGAGACTTCCGTATCCCTGTAGCAGAAATGGACAGATCCAGCAGGCAGAAAATTAATAAGGACATACTAAACTCAACACACCATCAATCAAATGGATATAATGTAGCCTACAGACAGCTTCATCCATCAACAGTGGACATCACATTCTTCTCGAGCTCACAGCAGCATTCACAAGACAGACCACATTCTGGGCCATAACACTCCTTAACAACTTTGAAAGAAGCCATACAATGTCTGCTCTCTGACTACGATGGAATTAAACTAGGAATCAGTAACAGATAGACAGCTGAAAAAATCTCCAAACACTTGGAGATTAAAAAAGATACTTCTCGGGCTTCCCTGCTGGCACAGTGTTTAAGAATCTGCCTGCCAATGCAGGGGACACAGGTTCGAGCCCTGGTCAGGGAAGATCCCACATGCTGCGGAGCAACTAAGCCCGTGCACAACTACTGACCCTGCATGCCACAACTACTGAAGCCCGCGCCTGGAGCCTGTGCTCCGCAACGAGAAGCCATTGCAATGAGAAGCCCGTGCCCCGCAAGGAAGAGTAGCCCCTGCTCTCTGCAACTAGAGAAAGCCCACGCCCAGCAACGAAGACCCAGTGCAGCCAAAAATAAAATTTAAAAATTTATTAAAAAAAAAGATACTTCTCAACACATGGGTCAAAGTAGAAATCACAAGAGAAATTAAAATTGAACTAAATGAAAAAGAAAATACAACTTATAAAAATGTGTGGGATGCAGTGATAGCAGTGCTTAGAGGGAATTTGGGTCTTTCTATTCATAGGGCAGCAGCCATACCTGCAGTTGTTCTTCTGCCAGATCCTCTTTCACTTCCTCTGATTTGGGGGCTCGAAGCCTGTTTAGCTCAGAGGGCACCAGCTTCTCCTGAGAGACACCCGCATCATCAAGGCTGAAGACAATGCAAACATACGCAGGTTCCAATCTAGTCTCATAGGTTCCAGCTCATGTTTGTGGGTTCCATTTTGTCCATCATCACCCCATCTTACGTTCAGCTTCCCTCTTTAACTCCCTGCCCTGCTGACTTAACATCTAGCATCAGATACAAAGACAACAGCCTTTTAAAGACACTGCTTGACCAGCTCCCACAACTGCATAAGGTCAAATTCCTATGACTGATGGATAGATAACCTAGAGATTAAGTTCATGCTTAATGATGAATGACTGGCTATTTCCTTCTAACTTCAGGAACAATACAAGATGTTCATTCTTATCATTTCTATTCAGTGTTATTCTGGAGCTTCTAGCCAAGGAACTAACGGCTAGATAAAGAAATAAAATGCATACTGTTAAAAATGAAGAAATAAAATTGTCTTTACACACGGTATGATCATCTATGTAGAACTTTCTAAAGAATTTTCATAAAAAGCTACTGAAAAAAAGTGAGTTTAGCAAGTATACAGGATGTAAACCCAACAGGAAAGAGTACATTAAGTATACATGACTACTCTTTTGAACTCTAGAAAAGAGAGATCTAATATGTCCTGACAGCAGATTAGTGGTATTTGGAAAGGGTCTCAAGGGAACCTCTTGAGGTGACGAAATGTTCTGTATCTTGAGATGTTGGTACTTATATTAGTGTATACATCTTTTAATTCATGAAAATCTGTACTTGAAAGGGATGTATTTGCTTATGTAAATTATACCCCAATGCATTTCAGAAAAATTTTAAAAATCATCAACACATATCTAAATCCAATTTTAAGACTTTTGATAATCCCCAACCACGATAACCACATTCAAGAATATCCACTCACACTTACACAGAGATTCCTTTTAAGTTTAGTGATTTAATTGACATGAGCTTAACTAAGTCATTTGATGTCTCTGGACAAAGAGCTACATGTGAAAAAGGAGAATTTTAACTCTTTGATATCCATATATCTTGGGATCTCATCTAGGAATAATAGAATCTACAGGCCTGTTGAATAGAACTTTCTGTGATGATCTAAATGTTCTTGTATCTATCCTGTCCAATGTAACAGCCACAGGCTACATGTGGCTATTGCACATCGAAAGATGGCTACTGAACTAAGAAACTGAATATTTAGCATTATTTAGTTTTAATGAATAGATACTTAAATAGATATGCGTTGCGAGAGGCCCCTATATTGACAGCCTAAAATAAAGGCCTTTTCCCCTGAATCTACTATTCAATGAGTCAAGCAATAAAAAAAGTCATCTCTTTTTTTTTTTTTTTTGGTACGCGGGCCTCTCACTGTTGTGGCGTCTCCCGTTGCGGAGCACAGGCTCCGGACGCGCAGGCTCAGCGGCCATGGCTCACGGGCGCAGCTGCTCCGCGGCACGTGGGATCTTCCCGGACCGGGGCACGAACCCGCGTCCCCTGCATCGGCAGGCGGACTCTCAACCACTGCGCCACCAGGGAAGCCCAAAAGTCATCTCTTAAAATAAGTAACCCCAAAGTTTTATTATAGGAAGCTGGAGTTAAAAGTCTGATACATTGTAAATTACAGAAGACACAACGCAACTGCAGAGAGAGACTGCAAATATATTCACTATAAATAAGCTTTTTAATTGGTATACAACCTGCTGGTTGGATCAATTTCACCAAGGGTAGCCTGTGAAAGAAGAACTGCTTGGATACATCTGAAATGGTGATCACTGCAAGTAAACAAGAATGATGGTATGAAAATATTCTCAAAGAAACAAAATATAAAATGACTTGAACTGGGAGGACACCATGCATCGAGCTTAGTGGCAGATTTCTGACAGTTCTGCTGAACCTGCTCATTCCTAGAAGTTGGCTCATTAAGATATTTCCCCCCATAAATTTGCTCCTTTCATGAAACGTTTTAAGCTGTGCCTAGTATTCTTAAAAGTAATTGCTTTCTCTGATTTGTTTTACTTAGTATGATAATCTCTAGGTCCATCCATGTTGCTGCAAATGGCATTATTTCATTCTTTTTTATGCCTGAGTAATATTACATTCTGTGTGTGTGTGTGTGTGTATGTATCACATCTTCTTTATCCATTCATTTTGAGACTGCTTCCGCAGCTACGAATATTGGGGTGAATATATCTTTTTGAATTAGACTTCCTGTCTTTTCCAGATATATGCCCAGGAGTAGCACTGCTGGATCATATGGTAGCTTGTATTTTTAGATTTTTAAGGAACCTCCGTACTGTTTTGCATAGTGGCTGCACCAGTTTACATTCTCACCAACAGTGTAGGAGGGTTCCCTTTTCTCCACACTCTCTCCAGCATTTTATTATTCATAGACTTTTTGATGATAGCCAATCTGATCTGGGTGAACTGATACCTCATTGTGGTTTTTGATTTGCATTTCTCTAACAGCGATGTTGAGCATCTTTTCACGTACCTGTTGGCCATCTGTATATCTTCTTTGAAGAAATGTCTATTTAGGTTTACTGCCCATTATTTGATTGGGTTGTTTGTTTTTTCGTTATTGTATATTTTGGAAATTAACCCCTTGTTGGTTGCATCATTTGCACATATTTTTCTCCCATTCCATAGGTTGTCTTTTCGTTTTGTTGATGGTTTCCTTTGCTGTGCAGACGCTTCTGATTAGGTCCCATCTGTTTATCTTTGTTTTTATTCCTTTTATGTGGAATCTAAAAAATAATACAAATGAGTTTATTTACAAAACAGAAAGAGACTCACAGACATAAAAAACAAACTTATGGTTGCCGAAGGGGAAAGGGGGGTGGGGGGAGGGGGGTAAATTGGGAGTTTCGGATTAACATATACACACTACTATATATAAAATAGATAAGTAGCAAGGATTTACTCTTAACACACGGAATATTGAATTTCTTGTAATAACCTATAATGGAAAATCTGAAAAAATATATATAACTGAATCACTTTGCTGTACACCTGAAACTAACACAATATTGTAAATCAACTATACTTCAATTTCAAAGAAAAGGAACTGCTAATTTTCAAATAGACATTCCTATCAGAAACAATCCTGGAAAATAGTATTCTGCTTTTTCTTAAAGTGTGAAATCAAGACCTCAAAATACAAATAATCACTTGACCTACCTTTAATACACCTATAAGTCTTCACTTTGTAGAGAAAACAGTGATAATAAAGGAGTCTCTGGAATAACCTGCAATGTTTTACTCTCATTTATGATCTAAGACATGTCTGCCATGTACACAGAGGGCAAGTTGCAGTTAAATTTTTATCACTTACCTAAGTCTGGATTCAAAGGATTTGTTACTATAGAGGAAAACAAAGGTTCTCTCAAGAAACTATACTTAGCTATATATGTTAATATGGTCCAAGGAACACAATTTCATTGTGGATTACAGTATTCATCTTAGTACTCATTCAAATGTGATTGCTCTAATTTACGTTGCTGACCCTGTTTTCCTAAGTTTCTAGCAGCCCTTACATGTTTCTTCATATATTTAGGCAAAATGGACTCCAATATAATAATCTTGTAAGTATTTTGTCCTTGAAAATTGTATCTTATTCTTTGTACTCATATGAGTTATGTAGTATTTGTGACTTTATAGATGAAAGGATTCTATGCATAGTTAATTGGCTGAAGTTTCCTATTGAGTGAAACGTACAACAGAAGAGACACTGAACAAAAGATCCCGGGCCACAGGGATTTCTCCTAATTTCTGATGGATTGACTACATGCTTGGTCGAGTCAGTTGATCTTTCTCTCATTTTAATATGCAAAAGCGGGAAAAAAGACATTAAATTATTTATATCATCCCATTAAAAAAACCCAGGTGATTTCTATAAATACATATTCTTATATGTATACATATATATTCTTATGAGAATATATCTCTCTTATATATGAGATAAAAAATATAAATGGTTAAAGGGAACATATTAGTACAAAGATAAAAACTAAAGGCAAGGCTGGGTCAGTTAACCCTTAAAAAGGTTTTTAGTTCCAATATTCTACGATTCTATATTTGCAAATGAGTGTATAATTTATTTTACTTGAGTTTTGTAGGCTCTCTGTTTCCATGCTTTTCCATGCTTTTTGCGTTTAGCAACCAGATAAATATGTTGTAAAAATGCGTGTTTCGAAGACATTGTATTCTGAATTTATTTAAATCAAAATATATTTTACAAGAATTGCTTTCGGAACTTGAAATGAAAGTGCAATATTTAGGAATTTACTTTGTATCTTTGACTATTACGTTCATTCTGCACTGGTTATAAATTTATAGGCACATTTCAGTTCTGTATTTGATTAATATGCATTTTACTGAGGCTCTGTTGCTTCAAATTATCCTCTATTGTGGTAAAAATTATTCTTTTAAATCAGATTTTAAAAATCAGCTCACTATCCCCCTTATTTTCCGGTCTTCTTCCTTTGTTATATTGACTATTCATTTTAGGTATATTTTTCTAAATATGTTTTAGTAAACAACAACAAAAAAGTTCATATAACTACTACTTGTTGGTTTTATGCTTTATTGTTTTTATTTGGAGGAAATAGATTCATTAACATTCTCTATGTTTTTATGAGCCCCTCTTATAACATTACATTAGAATGGGGGTGATAAAAATAGGACTCATCCCTTATGCGTTTCTTGTTATGATGGTGGCTGCCTCAACTGTGTGCTGCCAATAAGATCATTCTGCATATCTGAAAAGAGGGACATTATCAATTTTGCCGTGTCTGCTCTGGACGCTGGGCAGGTAAGCTTTAGCTTTTATATTACTCTGTATTTTCTCCCTCTGCTTCAGTGGTCCAGTAAGACCGTGCTATCCGCTCCATGGTGTTTTTTGTATTGATATTATTTTGTTTGTTTAGGTTATATATTCCATGATTAAACAATGAGATCAATTATGCACTTTCATGAATTTTTAAAATTTTTATTAAAAAATATAGGAAGTAGAAATACCTAAACCGTTCCAAGTTATCCTCTTTCAATAATGATAAAATGTATAATGTATGTATGTATATGTATGTGTGTGTATATATATATATATAAAAAATCCAATTTGGCACTGGATGGTAAGGTTTTACTTTCTTGGGCTGACACAGCATACAATTCAATGCTAGCGACCAACTGCAGTCTCCTCCATGCTAGGCATCGTACCAAGTGATTAACATGTAAAACCTATAACATTTAACTCTCAAAGAAGCATTTTAGAGATTCTGCAAAAAAAGAGATAGCTACACAGAGATTAATTACCTTGCCCAAACCATAGCTGCAGAAAGGCAAGGAGCACACGAATACATACACACACACACACACCCCCCACCCAGCCCAAAGATCCAGCTACTTGTACTCTTGGTAATTATCCTATGACTTTCCCTTACCATCTCTACGGTAGCACAACTAAGAGTAATTATAAAATAAATTTAGAAACTTAGCCTTGGGAGTTTTGAACCAGTAGATTGCCATGACTGGGAGAAATCAATCTTGTTTGGGAAAGTAGAGTAGATTGCAAAATAGCCGTTAGAAAACAGAAACCAGAGTTTCCAAAAGCGGTATAAGTTTTTACAGTGATGAAAATGTGCTGCAGTTATAAAATGATTTTGACAATACAAATATCAGATTAAAAGCAGTTAAGTCTACCGAAATGCAGAGAATCTATGGACTTTTCCATCTTTTTTTCTCTTAGCTAAGTGAAGAGTAAATTAGAACTTGGTTTAGGTAATTTTAGGTAAGTTCTACAGATATTTTATGTCTTGTTCACAAAACAGGAGGTTCTATAGGATCCTCTCAGAGATGTTGATGTACGGATTATTCAGTGAGTTTCAGTGTTTTGTCTCAGGATCAAACCTTCTATTAGGTAAAAGACAAAACAAAATATGACTTTTGTCTGTAAACCATGAGCTAAATAAAGCAGGGCAAGCTTCCTTTATCTCCAGCCTAACCTCCATTCCAGGGCCGCCCCACAGAATCTCAGGGCTCCTAACATGCTTTGAAAACCACCAGCCCCTCTCCTGGCCCTCTTGATTGATAAGAAAGTAGTCATCCAAAGAGGTTAATGACATATCGGGGTTTGTAAAACTAGGACGTGGCTGCCGAGCCAGGGCTAGAACTTATGCAGTGTCCCCACTGGGGATGGCCCTGGGGTACACAGACGGGAAATTGTAGAAATTCCACAGATTACTAAAGAAAAAAGGCAGCAACTGACTTTCCTGAAAACCTGCTCCGTTATAGGAATAACAGTCAGGAGAACTTCCCCCACAGTACTGGAAAAGCGATGAAGAAGGTGAACGCTTATGAGGCCAGAAGTTGTAGGTGACTGTATGCCTGAAGCGCTGCAGCATGTTGCAGCAGAATGTTTCCAAAAGGAAGGAATTGGGTAGGTAATGACCATTAACAGAAACAAAAAGAGGAAGAAGAATTAAAATACGGTAAGAATAAGTCTCAAAAAAAGCCCGGTTCTTGTATAGGAAGCCTTAGAATTCTACTAAGATAACTAAGGTACACAGATAAAAGAGATTCTGATAGAGTGGAAAGATATCTCTTTTTCCTGCAAAGGTATATCAAACTATGTCATCTCAAACCAGACCATGCTGCAGAGCAGTACATACTTTCATACTGATTGTTTAATAGGTACATGGCACGCATAAAAACACCTGGAAAGATGCATACCACATATTAATGGCAATTATAGTTAAGAATTAAAACTGGAATCAGGGATATTGTGGAAGATTTGTGAACTAATGCACTCCATGCCCTGCTTGATTTTTTAAAACTATAACATAGAATTGTAAGGTAAGAACAGTATACAGTTAAAGCAAAACCAGAAGATGGGTAAGCTCAAATATAACCAATAGTACCTTTATCCTCTTGTTTTCTCTTTTTCTTCCTGTTTAGATTGACTTCATTGATGACCTGGAAGCTGATTTTGTTTTTCTGATAAGAATGATGGACAGTTAAAAAACAAAAAAAGGACATGAGACTTGCAAATTAATGCTGATAGAATGTGAACAAAATCTCTGCAGAGCAAAGATGAAATCATTCCTCTATGTCCCCCATTTATTTTGCAATCACATGATCAGCTGCTTTCAACACACTCTGTGTGTTTCTCTCAAAAAGAAACAGGCAGGCATTTTGGCAATGCTAACCTACTGGAGACAATTTAGGCAACTCATCTTGGAAAGACTTGCCGAGTAGAATTTCATCCCTGTGTGTTCAAGTGTGTGGGAGTGGGGAGGTATTTTTTCTCTTTGTGTCATTGTATGTTAAATAGTTTCAATCCTTAGCGTTGCATTTCTTTCTTCCTCCCCCATTTTGTTCCTTGGCCTTCAGTGTGGTAAGCGGAATGAAGACCTCCCAAAGCCACCTTAAACTCCCTTTTGACTTGAAAGGTAACACGTTCACAGGATCTGGGAGTTAAATCGCACGTGGCATCAAGATGGCGAGCCAGCTGATTTTATAATGTAGAGATTATTCTGGATTATCCTGGTGGACACAATGTAAATAACAAGGGGTGTCCTTAAATTGCAAGATGGAGCCTGAAAGCAGGTAAAAAGGAAAGCAGTGTGATGTGACGAGGACTCTACCTACCGTTGCTGGCTTTGGAGGTGAGGGGAAGGGGCCATGAACCAAGGAATGTGGGTGGTTTCTAACCTGGAAAACAGAAGGAAATGGACTCTCCCCTCGAGCCTCCGGAAGGAAGGAACCCAACCCTGCCAACGTGGTGATTTCATCTCCATGGAGACCCATGTCAGGTTTCTGACCTCCACAAACCAGACAATACATTTATACTGTTGTAAGCCACCCGTTTGGGGGTAATTTGTTATGACAGATGGAAAACAGCCTGCCCGTCTCCTCATTTAATCTTCCCCGCACATCCCAGCCGACCAGGCTGGTTTGGGTGCCTCCTTTGAGGTCTCACACCCCCACCACCCTGGCTTGGTTTCTCCCAGGGCAGTGGTCAAAGAGGAGTCTGAGGATAAATCCTCGCTTGTCAGAGCCTCCATCCTCTAATCTCCTGAATCTTACTGCACCCCTAGTTCAGGGTTGCTGTAAAAATGCACTGAATGTGACTACTGGTTACTATGTGCAAACAGTCATTCTTACTAATATAATTTTACTACAAGGCACAGATATAGGGTATCTACTGAGAGTACTCTAGGAGCTAAGATGTGTCTACCATATGCTAGATTTTGCCGTGTTATCTTACATAGATTAACTTCATCTATTTGAAACAACCCTGTGCAGTAGGTACTATTATTAGTACTATCATCATCACCCCTAATCTATTTATTAGGAAATCAAACTAAAGCACAGAGAACTTGCTGACAGACTCCGAGGTAGGATGCTTTACCATCTCGTTTGCTACCTTGGCAGTTTGCCTCTTGAGCCCGAGTACTTAATCAACATAATCCGACAGCTCTTCAATATGTCCATATAAAGTCTACCCCCATAAATCACCTGTGATGCCACAAGAAGAGACTTTAGCTAAGAACGTTAAGGTTATCGTACCTAGACTGACGGGTCCAGGCAGGGGAGTGGATGAAAGCTGAAATCATGTCGCTGCAAGGTATGTATACGTCAGCATGGCCTCCAGCCCAGGATTTTATTGGATAGTTTCCTCCTGCAAGAGATGCACAGGATTGAGGACGAATCATCCTACTGTATACGCTCGTTTTCATTTAGTAGGAATCCAAATTCATGGTGTAGGATCTTAGGAGGAGACGAAGATGCCTTGGAGGGATGTTGACGTGCTCTTGGTTTTAATGGCTCCAGAGTCACAGAAATGCCAGGACTCACACCGGGGTCGTGCTGGATCCTGGGTACTGGCTTCACCAGACACTGGCTTTGAGGCTCAGGGGCCCAGACCTCAGCTGTTGCGAATACTGTTTGTGGGCGGCTTACAGCACATGCTTCTATGGAGACTGTCTCCATCTTACTTTCTGTTTTGCTGAACTAGAGCTATTTTGCTCCAGTAAAAGCATGTCATTGACTGTTAGCTCTTTTTCTGGATCACTTTTCACCGTTATATACATGATTATCAAGTGACAAGAAAGAGGGAGGAAAACATTTCTCCAAGCATAATCAAAGTTCTTACTTTCTTGACCCTAGACTTCACAATACTTTCTACCAGTTGCAAACGCTCAGATTTACAATTTCTAGATTCAGATGTTTAACAAAAATAACATTATTTTTATTCAGTGATTGGAAAGAGAACCTTCTAATAGTTTCTAGATGCAATAGCTGAACTATTTGGAAGGCAAAGGGTTACATAACCTAAGTGGCAATGATATTCCAAATAGGCTGTTAAATCAGGGAAGATAATTATGACGTATGTCATATGCCCAAATAAAACTTTCCTGGTGACAAAAATAGTAGCACTATCCACTCTGATTGTGAAATCTATTTAACTTTTCTTTGAAAAGCGAACATATGAAAAATTTTGCCTGGTACCTACTTGAATATTAAAACAAAACCCAACGTAACCATAAAGATTATAAACTTGCCAGATTGGTTTCTTCAGAGAGACATTCAAACAAACATTGAATATGCATTCTCATAAGACAAACTCACAGAAGGAGACTCCAAATGCTGGAGTGAAGGTTGTCTCAGTTCACTGCATGTGAACAGAAAAGAACTGTTATAATATTCATAAGCCAACGTTACACAGAAAAGGAGATTTTTTTTCCCAAAAAAGCAGAGCACAGCATTTTATAATGCATCAAAGTATTCATATAGAATGTATTCATATTCAATAAGCCTAGTTGTATTTTATGATTAAGATAATATAAGACTTTGTATGAATGACATTCTTGAGTTATTTGAAGAAAATAAACGTTTAATGGCATGAAGGCATACAATATAAGGACACATTTTTTAAAAACAGCTTTTTCTTGGAGATTTCAAATTTAATGTTATAAAAAAAAATCTATGCTGGTTACAAATTCCAAATTTTACCTTAAATTTGGCGATTTAATGTCAGTTGTCTGTCTGCTTTCATCTCCCCACTTCTTTCAAGAGGGAAAAGGAAACACTGTATCTGTAATTGCATCATCATCATTATTAAAACATCCTGAAGGGAATGGACGAGGATGTTCTGAGTCCTTCTACAGTCTAGATATTTTCAGCCCCTACAGAGACGAATTATAGGAATAACTATCACAAAGAAGGCAACTTTCAAAGTTTACGTAACAGCTATAGAAACCAGAACAGTTTCAGCTAAAAAAAAAAAAAAAAAGACCCCAACATTCCACTGAACTATGTCTACCCTCCTGAAGGTGTACACGAATGCCTAGCCGTATCCGCATCCATGGCTGTGGCTATTTCCGTCTATATCTACGAAATTTAGTTTTTTGCCTTATAAAGGGAAACTGATTCCTACCTGATTGTTCATATTTAATTTGAAATTTGGGCCTCTTCATGGAAATAAAGTATTTATTAAAATAGTGAAAATATTAAGCAAAAGGTGTAGAAAATGCCTTTAAATTTACTGACACTGATAGTGTCTCTGAACATGCAGAATTTATTAATAATTTATGTAAAAAGAAAACACCAGAAAGTCTAAACAGTAGGGACGTGAGTAAATATGTAGGATGTAGTAAGATTCCATGTTAACTCAGATTTAAAAGGTCTTCCACTCTTTCAGAAGAGCATAAAATATGGCTTCTTACTATTGCTGATAATTGAAAATATAGACTAACAGACAAGTAATTCCTGATGCTCACTTAGCCAGTGGCTTACTTACTGTCTCAGAAACTTTCACAGAGGTGAAGCCAAAGCACAAAAGGGTCTGAGGTAACTTCTACCTGCTTTATTCCTCGTCATTCTTTGATTTGAAACCCAAAGTTCAGCGTGACGGTTTATAGGAAAAGTGTGGCTAATCAAATGCTCTGCACAATAGCAATGCAGAAACATCAGTCTCCGGAAAACCCAAAGGCGGTGTGATATTTTCCACAATTATTATAGAACGCGTTGTCAGAAAGACACAACCCACTGAAAGCTTTTCTTAGTTACAAGCTGATTGATAACATTTAGAACTTGAGGCAACACGTAAGCAGTGATTTGTAAACCGCCACCCGTGGACAGAGACGTCGTAAGTCATCATTTGGGGTGCTGTTCATGGTAAGCCATGAAACTGCACTGGAGACACTTCAAAAAGCCAACACATTTCTTCTCATCCAAAGGTGACAGCAGGTCCTGACGGTATATAGCAGTTTATACTTTGGATCTCAATGAAGGTACTCCCAGGGCACTGTTTCCCAGAGCCAATGTTTAAACAACACCATCAACGTCTTAAGTGTAGGCGTTTAAGCAAGGCACATCACGTAAGCTCAAGCACGGTGGTATTTATGCAATATTACTAAGGTCTTACAGGTCTTAGTAAGTAATGAATACAAAGGTAGCTATGTTCCAAGAAGTTTACAGATAGTTCCTCTCAGAGATAGTACAATTTTGTGCTTGGCAAATGGAAATCAATAATACTGATTCAATTCTTTTTGCTCCTACTGTTAACACTGGCTAGCAAAGGTTTATTGCCCGCCCCTTGGGTGGGTGATATTTCTAGATGAACTGAAATGCCTGATAATTTCTTTTAATATATTTGCAAAGCTGAATTCAGCCCTATGATTCATTGTTAACTGCTTCAGAACACCACGTGAGAATTTTTTAAATGAATAAAAAGTCAGTAGAAAGGAAAATTCAGAGCACGCCATTTGTTAGAATCAATTTTTTTGTGTGCAAGCACAGCACTTCAATCTCAATAGTGTCCCAAAGCCTCCAAGGCTTATAATGATGGTGATACACGTATTTTTCACTAAAAAAAACAGGCCAAGGGATAATGAAACCATAATTTCAAAACACTGCAACAGATACAAAGTAGCCGCATGCGTACTTTCTGTAGAAGAATCATATATTAAACTTGAGTAAGGAAAAAGAATTTTTAAAAAGTGAAGGAGAAGCAAAGAAATACTAAATATTACAGAATAACACTATTGAAATCAGCGTTTCATTAATCCAACTTGAATAAACTTAATTCCTTTCTACAACTTAATCAAGAAAGCCTTGAAATGACACAAATGTAGAGATAGAGTTTGTAAGTCAGTGAATCTAGCAAAGCCAATCTGTTCCTTTATGTAAATAATTACATCAGGATCAAAGGACTTTTCTGACTATCACACAGGTGTGTGATTTAGAACATTTTTAATAGTCGTTAGATGTTTACGGAAACAATTTACACATGCATAAGCCCATTTCACGGTATATTTACTTGCAGTTGGCTTCTATTGGGTGGAAACAGGAAATCTAACACTCTGAAGTTCGTTTTTATTTTTCGGCTCTTAGAGTTAATCTGAGGTTCTAGTGATAGGTAAGGTTGAATACAAAGCTTCATTTTGGCTTCACAGACCCTTTCAGTGTTTTTCTAAACTCTAGAGCGTCTTCCAAACATCGCTTGGAACCAGTGAGATAGTCCTACCTTCCTGTTTTACTAGTGGGAAAGCTAAGGACCAGAGAGACTGTGACTTACTATGTAACTAGTAGATGAGCTTCTGAGGTCCAGCATCACGATCCTTCCACTTTGCCACTGAAAAACGTATTTTGACCCTTATTCTTATTGCACTTCCCTATGACTATGTGCCCTTTCTTAGGATATTTATCTATGTTGTTAAGATTTGTATTTAATTCCAATAGACTTTAATTGCCATAGACTAATGTAAAACAAGAAATGAGAATTTGTACATTTAAAAAATTAATACCTTCGTGGAGCTGGGGCTTTGTTTTGTCTCCTCTTAGTATCTAGAATCATTTCAGAGTGGGACGTTTCAATCTGTAAAACAACAAAAAACTTTACATTACATATTTAGTTTATAAATTTAGACTTGTTCAAAAGGACACAATCTTAGAGAATGTATTAAAAGCCATACTCAGAAGAAAATCAATAAACTTATACAAGATATTTTAAAAACCCAAATTCATGTGTACTTTGTTTTCTATACAGATATATTAAATGACAAACTAAATAATAAATGATAAACCAGGGGAAATTTTGCAACACACAACACAGAAGATTTATTGCCTTGATTTGCAAAGAGCTTAAACAAAACAATAAGAAAAATAAAATTATATAAATGCAGGAAAATAAACGCTAATGGCAATATTATAATGAAAAGATGTGGTAACAGATTCTCTAATTTGAGTGGGTCTGTATACGGCTGAAACAATAATTTGATACCACCTGGTATCAAAGTGTCCATAATATCTATACTACATAATGAATATAAAAACATACATCAGTTGCCTAGTAAATCAAGGTTGGAAATGATCCAGCAGTTTCAACTGAGAGATAGCTACTAGCAGGTTGGAAAATACTAGATGTATGATATACAAAGACTTCACATAAAAATGACTTTTCATAGATATGTAAAGATATGCAATGGCTTTTCCTAGAAACTGCTCTAAAAGGTTTAAGCCATTAAGAAGGAAAACTGAGATGTCTAAAGATCACATGTATTTAGAGAAACAAGTTTAGTAATTCTAAAAATAGAGTGCTTTTACCTGCTAGTGTGTGGATTGCTCTTTCCCAGAATGCATCACCTTTGCAATAAGTCCTACTATGTCCAAAATATTTAGAATTTTAATACAAGTTCATCCCCTACTCTATATTTCCTAAACGCTAATTCTGATTTACTATTCTCATTATTCACAAATTTATCAATGTCTAATATCCCATAAATTGATTGGCTATTTTATCATCTGTCTTGCTCTTTAATACATATTATCATGGTGTAAGGAATCACTAATATATCCTAAACACCTAAACAGTGACACGTATATGATATGTACTCAATAGATACTTGAATAAATGAATCTAAATGAATCTGAGTGACTTTATCTTACTTAATATTTGTAGGAAATTCTACTAGTAACAACATGCTAGATTTCATCATGATAAAACTCAGTAAAGCCAAATCACTTGGAGTGTTAGAAAAATCTTTCTCAACTGAACTTTGATAGAGTAATTATTAAAATACCAACTACCATATTAAGGGCATCTTATAGCTTAAGATCGCTCACACGATGATCAGTCCTTTTCATACTCTGCACGGACTTATACTCCAGTAAAAGATGGAAAGGCTCACCAAATAGAAACATTGATAGTATTATGAAGTTCTCACAAAGACATGGACATGGCCACAGGACAATTTTTAGAGCTTTGGATCAAACTTTAAATTAATATTGAAATTTGTTTATTTAACATTTCCAGAATAGCTGTTAGTTTGTAAAATAACAAATGTGGTTCTTTCAGGCAGGGATTAGATGTTACAGAAAGGTACAAAATGATAATCCTAGGAATCTTCCTAAATTGGCGAGGAATAAAATGAGTGCGCTTAGAAAAGAAATGGTTAGTTTTTTATACACTGTTTCTGCCATGACCAGCAGATTTTCCCTGATGTGTTTGAAAACCATAAACACTGCAATGTTAAGACACAGTTACTAAGGACGGTAACTGAAAAACTAATTCTTAGGTATAATTATACTATAATTTTTTGGTAAATATTTCTGAACCAAATTGATATTAATGAGTATAAATACCATAATTGTAGGATTAATAGACTGAGTATTTTGATACACCTGAGTTAAAATACTTTTAATAGACAAGTATTTGATATTTATTTAAATCAGTCATATATCAGCTGTATTATATGTAATTATATAACATATTAGAGACAAGTCTAATCCCTACATAAAATAATTGTAGATAAAAGTGCAATCATTATTCTACTTGCAGTTCTAAAGATCAGTTAAATTTAGGGGAAAAAGAGATGTCATTCTGAATTGGTTTTGGGTACATTGCCATTTACCTGGGACTAGATATTCATTGCTCATGAGAGAAAAGTTAAAGTATTTACTGTTCATATGGCATGTATGGAATGACAATAGCCTTTGTGATCAAGTCTTTTTCTTTAGAATGTTAGAAAAGTAAAGCACTACATTTCTTTCTAACACTATAGGAATAGTTCCATTTAGTAGAAGTAATCAGTTCTATTGAGAACAGAATTCCCAAAGATAAAACTTTGTATTGAAATTTTCAACATTAAAAACTGGCCTATTTCTAGAGAAGTTATCAAAAACATGATGGAGAACAGTATGGAGGTTCCTTAAAAAACTAAAACTAGAGTTACCATATGATCCTGCAATCCCACTCCTGGGCGTACATCCAGACAGAAGTCTAATTCAAAAAGATGCGTGCACCCCAGTGCTCACAGCAGCACTGTTTACAGCAGCCAAGACATGGAAGCAACCTAAATGTCCACTGGTAGATGAATGAATAAAGAAGATGTGGTATGTATATATATATATATATATATATATATATATATACATACAATGGAATAGTACTCAACCATTAAAAAAGAATGAAATAATGCCATTTGCAGCAACATGGATGGACCTAGAGATTATCACACTAAATGAAGTAAGTCTGACAGAGAGACAAATATCATATGATATCACTTATTTGTGGAATCTACAAAAATGGTACAAATGAACTTACATACAAAACAGACTCACAGACATAGAAAACAAGCTTCTGGTTACCAAAGGGGGAAGGGGGGGAGGGATAAATTAGAAGTTTGGGATTAGCAGATACACACTATTATATACAAAATAGGTAAACAACAAGGACCTACTGTATAGCACAGGGAACTGTACTCAATATTTTGTAATAACCTATAATGGAAAAGAATCTGAAAAAGTATATATATATATATGTATGTATAACTGAACACTGCTGTACACTTGAAACTAATACAACATTGTAAATTAACTATACATACTTCAACTAAAAAAAATTAATAAAAAAGATGGGGTAACACAAAGTAGACAAGTTGCCTAATGGAGATCTGACTACAGTCCTAGGTGTTATCTCTTTATTCTGTGTTTCATTTTGGTTAGTTCCTGCTTTTGTGGGAATTTAAAAGGCATTTAAAAGTAGCCATTAATAGAATCTAGAAGGACATGGGATAGCACTGCTGAATCTATTGGTAGAAAATAAATGAAAGTTTTGATTTTTTTTTTTTTTTTTTTTTGCCTCCAAGAATAAACTCAGCATGTTTGGAATGGGGTGGGAGGAACAAAGCTAAACAATATTCCAGGCATTTTTCTCAAATGAATACATGGTCTTGAGTCTTTTTAGGGAAGTTCTGGTAGCAATGCTGTTATAAAGTAATGGCTCAGGATTGCCTTCTGTAAATAAGGTGTGGCTTTCTGAAGTGGATTTCTGAACTCCACTCAATAGTAATACAGTTGCTAAAATAAGCTTAATTTCAGCCTTGGGACATAGTATTTGTGCAAATTATTTATTCTCCTCCTAAAACTTATTTGGAAAAAAAAAAACAAACTGCTATGCCTTATTCTCTTCCCCAAAACCTCTGATCCAATGTTGTTCCTATATTCATGACTGAAATTATATGAATATTTACTGTAATGCCTCGTTTATCTGCAATTACTAAGGAAGAGTTTCCAATGTAGATGATTCCCTCAGAATCAATTCATCTCAAGGAAGGGGCATGAGGAATAAGGGGAAGGTAGATAAATTGATTCCATTACTCTTGCCATTTGTTTATTGCAGGCTCTGCTGCAGCTGTTCTTTTTCCTCAGATGTAAAGATTAATTTTAATGGACTAGAACATCAACCTATTAATTATATAATTTATTAATGTATGTATATCTTTTCTGTGTCTCTGTGGTTTTGTTGTGACTGTGAATTTTTAAAAATTTCAATGTAATATTTCTCCTATATACCACAACTTCACATTTCTGTCCTTTCCAGTTTGCATTTATTTTATAGCCTCCCTAATTATATGTAATGATAATAGCAAGTATCAACAAGGAATCTTCCCTCACAACATCTATTTTAATCCTCAAATCATCCATTTTAATTAAGCACTATATATATATGTGTGTGTGTGTGTATATATATATATATATATATATATATATATTTTTTTTTTTTTTTTTTCGGTACGCGGGCCTCTCACTGTTGTGGCCTCTCCCGTTGCGGAGCACAGGCTCCGGACGCGCAGGCTCAGCGGCCATGGCTCACGGGCCCAGCCGCTCCGCGGCATGTGGGATCTTCCCGGACCGGGGCATGAACCCGCGTCCCCTGCATCGGCAGGCGGACTCTCAACCACTGCACCACCAGGGAAGCCCTTAAGCACTATGTTTTGATTTGAATATTGAAGGTCACATAAGTTATTTGCCCCAAATCATGCAGGTGATAGTGACAGGTCTGGAATCTAAACTCAGGTTATTTGAATACCGAGTTAGTGATATAGTCAGAAGGGAGAATTAATAGTATTGAGTGGGAGATGAGAGAACCTTCATAAGGAACTATGAGCGCAGGAAGTGTGACTGCAGCAGAGGAGATTTTGGCATTACCGTCCAGGGAAGGATCAGTTGAGCTCATCCGTTTCAAGGTAAACTAACACTCTAAGAGTAAGTCTTTGGACGGGCGAACATGAGTGGTCACAGGGAGTTCAGAGATGGCTTTATTTCTTGTCAAAGGGAACTTTCAGAGCAGATGAGATCGTATTAGGAAGTCATGGTCCTACTGAAATGCTCTCTGGAGAAAAGTTTTCTTTTTAAACATTTCTTTCCCTCTTGTGATAAATGCAGAGAACAGTTGTCTAGGGAAATCCTGCTAACAGTCTTCTAGTAGGGACCTGCTTACAGGGAATACATGCTGAATTAGGTCAGGACAAGGTGCAGGTCGAATTCGTAAAATTTGACGGAAAATTAACTCAGTGTTTCCCCAATAATGGGCCAGTTCTAACTTTGGAGACCGGATCAATTACTCTTCTACAATGTGAAACTTAATAAAGGGAAACCGCACTAAAATGGGGTTGGGAGGCTAGAAAGGGGAGCTCCCACGTGGTGCCACGTGACATCAATTCTAGGAAGAGTCGTCAATTACAGGGCCCAATAAGAAAAGATGTACATTTTGTCTCCTATAAGAAATCCACTACCCCAGCAACTCAGCCAATAAGAAACCATCATCACCCTGACTCTCTTTTCCCCAGTGGACTTTCATTCAAAACAACCCTTCTGGGCTTCCCTGGTGGCGCCGTGGTTGAGAGTCCGCCTGCCGATGCAGGGGACACGGGTTCGTGCCCCGGTCTGCGAAGATCCCACATGCCGTGGAGCGGCTGGGCCCCTGAGCCATGGCCGCTGGGCCTGCACGTCCGGAGCCTGTGCTCCGCAACGGGAGAGGCCGCAACGGTGAGAGGCCCGCGTACCGCAAAAAAAAAACCCCTTCCTAACTTCCTCTTTTTTCTCTATAAAATGTCTTCTCCTTTGTTTGTTGGACTTGCCTATAGTTTTCACTATAGCATGCTTGTCCCCAATTGCAGTTCTCTGCTATTCCCCCCAAAAAACATTTTTTACTGGTAAAATAACTGTTATTTTTAAGGTTGACACCAGTTTAGATAAACTTTATTACCCCTCATGGAGAATGGTGATAAAAACTACATTCGTCTGTGTTAGGTCGTATTTACTTTGTACTCACAGAACTTCCTTAAAGCCTAAATTGTTATATATTTTCCATGCGCTTGTCAGGAAAGTAATTTAGATATAGGGATAATAAAAGTAAACTAAAACATACACTTCAAGTTTCTCCTTAGAAATGTATTTTTTAAAAATCCAACAGCTATGCTCAATGGCGCTTAGAAAATCATGTGTGCACGATGTACCTTAAAATTCAATGAAACTTCAAAGATAAGATGGATCAAAATAGGAAAAATCAGAAGCAAACAAAATACAATCCCATTTTATGGTCAATGTTGGAAAGTATTCATGATCATATTTTAAATATTTAGCATTAATGAGTTTTGGTAGAGACTCTTTCTTTAGTAAGAGCTATATCAGGTTAACTTTACCATTCAATTAATGACATTGACACACAATCATTAGATTTTGCTGCCTGTATCGATTCAGTTTTTGAAACAGTGTGCCTCTAGATATAAAAGAAGTTCAGTGTAAAAACATGATGTCAGAAAGCAAACACAATGGATCCCACTGGATAAGTGGATAAAAAATCTGATCATTTTTGGAAACCATAAAATTTAACAACATTACCATATTGTAAGTGTAACAAAGAATGACACGTGAAATCCTGCACACGGTAGGGATGGTTGGGTGGTAGAGGATGTATAACGTCGACCACGAGAAGTTACCTCTATTTTAGTTTAGTTTCCTTTAAATAACGACAATAATAATACTTATAGGATTAAGGAAAAGATTAAATGACACAATACATGGAAAGCACCTAGAACAGTGCCAAGCAGTGTGTAGGCTCAATAAAGATCACCATCATTATTAAGCTCTCTTAAAACGTGCTTGCTTTTGGAAACATTTTCCAAGACACATTCTAGCTATTTGTGGAAATTTAGTACCAATATTTATTTGAAAATATTAAAGTATACATAGTATTTTCCTTTTTTCCCCACTTGCTTATGAAACATTTATTAATTTTATTTACAGGACATGGCTAACGTTTAAAACCCACAGGATCTATTATTAGTTATACCATGATCCTTCTGGAAGCCCCCATTACCTGCACAGACCACAGGGAGAACTCACCAGCTCCATCTGAGCAACTCTCTTCTCAGTAGTCAATGAGCACTAATTCGTATGTGATGCTATACACTCTTTCTTCTCTTACTCAAAAACAAACAAAACCCAAAACCAAAACCAACCCCTCCCCCTGAAAGAAACCACCCTCTAAGAAACTAAAGAAAAATAAATACATGAAAGCAAGCCTGGGAAATACTCCCTGGGCAGATCCCGTTTACAATAAAACCCTGCCAACTAAGCGATGATAACGAACTAGACCAGTTAGCAACCGAGAGACCCCAAGATTGCCCAGTGACCAGAGTTCATCAGCCTGCGCTTGAGGATGCTGTCAATGACCTGATCTGGGTGCTATACCTCGACTCCTTTATAAAGTAATTATTCCCACCCCAGGTCCCTCGGCTCCCATGTCACTGAAGGTGCATAGGAGTTATAATTTTTGTCCCATTTTCCTACCAAAACTTCTAATTTTTCAACTCTGAATCGGCGCAGCTATCCACCGTTTCTGCTCCATACCCAGACCCCTGCGGACTGTGATTAAATCACACAATTGAGCAGATCGGTGTCATCAGGCTTTCTGGGAACCCAGCAGCAGCTGGACTCCAACTCTGCTCAGTAATATTGTTACGCTCATTGGTCAGCTACCTGGTGCAGCTCATCACAGCAATGATTATGATTCTTCATCATTCCCCTCACAAAACCGACCCTGCCATCAGCCACTTCTCTCTGCTGATCATCTCCCCTCCTTTTTCGGGGAGAAAATTGAGGCTTTTAACCTATACTCAAAACGTTTGCTTTTCTACCGACTTCATACAGCGCCTAAGTATCTTCTCATATCTCCCATTAAGTATATAGATATAGCCTTTTTCTAACCTAATATCCCTCTTTAGCTACTGTTGCATCTTGCGCCTTCCTTTCGTAGCCAAGCTGTTTTGAAATAGGGTTTAACTTCACTAACACACTTAGCTTCCCCCCTTTTTTTTTTTTTTTTTACGGTACGCGGGCCTCTCACTGTTGTGGCCTCTCCCGTTGCGGAGCACAGGCTCCGGACGCGCAGGCTCAGCGGCCATGGCTCACGGGCCCAGCCGCTCCGCGGCGTGTGGGATCTTCCCGGACCGGCGCACGAACCCGTGTCCCCTGCATCGGCAGGCGGACTCTCAACCACTGCACCACCAGGGAAGCCCTAGCTTCCCATTTTTAATTTTAATCTACAGGAAACTGACTTCTACCCCCATCAACTTCACTGAAAATGTTCTAAGTTCTTCTTCAATTACCTTCTAAATGCCAAAGCCAAGGAAACGTCCCCAACTCTCATTTTACTTGAAGTCTCTACAGCACTTGTATTTATTCTTAGAAATATGTGTATTTCTACCATAAAGATTATGCTTTTCCATTATAGAAACTTTCAACTATATAAAAAGGAGGGAAAAAAAGAAAAACATATATGCATAGCCTCACCACTCATGTTAAAGCAGTGTTTAACATTGTCATATCTTTTTTTAAATAATTTTTTGAAATAAATTTATTTGATTGATTGATTTTTGGCTGCGTTGGGTCTTTGTTGCTGCACGCAGGCTTTCTCTAGTTGCAGCGAGTGAGGGCTACTCTTCGTTGGGGTGCGTGGGCTTCTCATTGCGGTGGCTTCTCTTATTGCGGAGCACAGGCTCTAGGTGCGCAGGCTTCAGTAGTTGTGGCATGAGGGCTCGTGGTTGTGGCTCTTGGGCTCTAGAGCACAGGCTCAGTAGTTGTGGTGCACGGGCTTAGTTGCTCCGCGGCATGTGGGATCTTCCCGGACTAGGGCTCAAACCCATGTCCCCTGCTTTGGCAGGCAGATTCTTAACCACTGCACCACCAGGGAAGCCCTGCCATATATTTCTTTCCAGGATTAGTCTGATGTGTGTATAGGCATGATGTACGAGTGAACATTATGCTTTTTTTTTTTAAACACAGTATCATAAACATTCCTCCATGTTAATAACTAATCTTAAGAAACAATATTTTAACTCTATATAATTTTCCATTATATGGAAAAACATTTACTTAATTCTTTCACAGCATGTAAATAATGAGGTATATTCCTATATTATTAAGTATCTTTGAAAAACTTAATTTGAATGGTAGCAGAGGATTTTGTATTATGGTCATATAATAATTTAGTTAATCTCCTTCTGCTAGATCTTTAAGTTGCTACCACCATTTTATTATTATAAATAGTGCTGCAATGAATACCACCGCATCCAAGATCATCTTGAATCTTTTATTTAGGTATTTGCTACCTCTTAGAATGTAGACTTTCCCATTAAAAATTTTTTTGTGTGTAATTACCACATAGAATTTCTCCTTATGTCTCAAAAAAAAAAATCTTATTGGAATTTGTACCTAGCTGACAAGACAGCAGGGAAAAGCATTAGGGTTAAGGGGAACAGCTAAACATTGGGATCTATTATTAAGGAATAAGAGGACTAATGCTGGAGGAAATACTCAGTTTACATACAACCCAAATGTAAAATTATGAAATAATTTATTTAAAAAAGAAACAAACTGGTAAGGATGGTTGTTTTGGGGATGAGAAGAGTTAGAGGGATAGAAAATTAGAGAGGTTTCTGGAAGAATCTTATTTAGGAGATACCTTTTTCTTTGTCTAGGTTTTTTTAGGTTACAGAGGTATTTTATTATATCCAACAGAACTTACACATTTGAAGTACTGTATTTACCTTATGCAGAAGTGAGGACCATTTGTGACAGTACTTTAAGATAAATTAGCTTAGACTGAGGAAAAAATAGGAAAATGGTAAATAAACAGCAAAGCCTTCCCGGGCTTAAGTTATCACAGACAAAACTGGCTTTTTTTTAACGTAATCTTTTAAAGATTCACAAAAGGCTGAAAATGACTATTTTGTTCAGTGTTATTCGTGACTTTTACTAATTAAGTCTGCCTTTGCTACTAAGCAGGAAGGTAGCATGGAGAAGGCTGACTGTCAAGGGTAAACAGAGATTGCAGATCATTTAGTTTCAGTCTTGCTCTGAATCTTACCCAAATAATTAGCAGTCTCCACAGCTGGACCAGAGCACCAGGAGAAAGGACAGCCTCTGTTGGGTGTGTGTGGAGAAATTAGATGAGAGTGGGAGAGACAGCAAGGAGAAAATCGTATTTGGACATAAGTAAAAATTCATACCTGATTTAGCTCCTGAAATCATACTGACTTCAACTGTGAAAAAGCTGTGCAAAAGAACAAGTTTTCATTTTCTACTTACGTATATAAGGAGCTAGTCTAGGAAGATAGATTCTTTGATTAATTGATTGACTGAATGAACTTAACCTAATAACTTTGGCCTCAACTTCTATATTTGTCGCAAGCCCAGTTTTGATCTGCTAGAGCCTATACTTTCTGAGATCTTTACCAACCCAAAGAATATAATTAAGGAGATTTTCTGAATCTGTTATTTTAAGGTCCCCCAAGAGGAAATGTTGTTATACTGAAAGTTTTGATTGAAACCCCCAGATATAAAAGACACTGTATAATAAAGTGTGTTATGAGTCAGATCAAGATGTAGATATCAAAGCAAATGCTAAGAACTGATACTCTTAGTGTGAGGGTAGAAAATGGATTTTAGTTATGTAGAAAGAAGTTTTATGAAGATAAATTCCTCAGAGAAATCTGCATCATTTGTCCCGCCCACCAACACACAAGAGGAAGGGAGTGTAACTTGATAAAAGTTTGTGTTGGGGGGAGATGGGGAGGGACAGCCTCTTCCTCCTTTCTCTTGCGGGTATAAGGCAAGGCTTCAAGGAAACTTGATTCATACTTCCTGGAAGGGGGAATCATGGTGGAATGGGATCTCACTCCTGCCATGAAACCTAGAGGTCTACAAAAAAACCCACAAACAAACCAACAAACAAAAAATCAGATAGAAAGAAAGAGAAACAGAGATCTATTGTAAAGGCAGAACAACAAAAAAAGGTGGCTACGTAAGAATTGCCCTGCACTTCGGTTGAGCAGGAACACAGGACAGGTGACTGTTTTTCATGAACTAGATGCTGCCCTTAAAGTAGGAAGAGTCAGGCTGGATCTATTTGGACACCTGGACCGGTAAACCACCTGGGAAGAAGATGGAACTCGAACAGAGAGTCTGCGTGGCTTGAATTTCCTGAAAACTAGGGGTCCAGAGAGGAGTGGCAACGGATGCCACGGAAAACATCACCCGGATGACAGTTAGATGCAACCAGCAGACTGACAGGTTGCGGGGAGCCTGAAGAAGTTATGAAAACACCCACACAAGAGAGAGAACCTGCTTTAATATCTCCCAGGTCTAGAGAGTGTGAAGCCAACGTACAACAGTGCCAGTTAAGCAGGAACTTGACCATCAGCACTCCCCATCCCCGCCCATCAGATACTGCGGCACGAGAAGCAGCAGCTTGTGGGTGTGTGGGGGGAGGCGCAGGTGAGTGACAGAGAGGAGGGGCTTCTCTTTCTTGCTCCTATCACAGATTTCCATTTCTACCAGCCCGCCTGAAGGAAGCAGTCAATGCCGGCAGACATGTTGATTACTATTTTTCTATTTCCTAGTTTTCAGTGGACGCTTAATTCCTAATTGGAGACTGTTGTTTATAACGTAAGGGAATCAAAGGAATTTCTATTATCTCCGAGTGAGAAGAAAAGTCTGGGGTCAAGATTCACATATACCTAAACTTCTGGATGCCTCAGCTGCACCAGCAGCTTTTAGGGCCCTGGAAATGATCTGAGATAATCATACGCTTCTGTAAAATTTGTAAAAGTAAGGCATTTTAATTACAACTTAAGACTGGTTTCTCTCTCCAGTTCAATTTCTCTCTCTTCTCCTCCTGTCAGGGGACTTTGAGGAGGCTATAGGCATTCTGAAATATTCTTAACATTCAGTGACTATTGGTATTTTCCCAGCATTATCAATCATACCAAAATGCAAAAAGGACCGTAAGGGTAAACCATAGAGAAAGATAAGATTGATACAACACTCTACATGAAGAACAGTTTTTCCCCCCAAATCATATTCCCAGTAATACGAAATACTATTCTCAGTAACATTTATAGAATATCAAAGAGGATATACAATGGATAAAACAGATATTCTCAAGTATTTTGTGAAAGATGTTTTTGTAAAGGCACAGTTACGAGATGCTGAACAGCCTATTTCATGACTAACACTGTCAAGTAATATTTTGTTTGTAAACTGTTTTCAAAAGGACAGAAATCATTTATGTCAACTGGGTCCTAAGACCAGATGCATATGATGAGAACACTCAAAAGTCATGAATATTCCACAAACTAGAAAGACTAGGTTTACTTGGCTTGCACATAAATAAACAAACATACACAGATTGGACCAATGTTTGGAAGTAAAGAGGAAATATTCAGCATTATTTTGAGATACTAAAGGATTCTTTGCAGTGATTCAACTCTCAGAGAAAGAAGTTTTCCCATTAGAGGTCACGGTGACAAGAGGCATTCTTGAGATAACAGAAATGTCATGAAAATTATGGCACTAATTGCAGAATTTGATTCATTTTGCACTAGTGCTTGAGGAAAAAATTAAAGTGAGAAAAGATCAATGAGATTTATTTATCAAAAACATTTTATAAATAATTATTGAAAAAAGAGAAAATCTGGACAAATGGAGATAATACGTCAATTTAAAAAAATATGGAAGATAAACCCTACTCTATTGTAGACTGTTTATGAAATGTGGCAAATACCGAACAGCTGGTGATTATTGGAAGCTACTGCTGAAAGGGAAACATTAGGAATTTATTTTTAAGGTTTTTTCCCACAAACAAAACCATTTGCCACTTCATTCAAAAAAGTGCAAGAGTATGGACAGTTGTAACCTCTGGATGAACAGCAAATAACTGTTAGAATCCTGAACAAAAAGGGCTGCATTCGTGCTTTTAGTAATATCAGGGCTTCCCTGGTGGCGCAGTGGTTAAGTATCTGCCTACCAATGCAGGGGACACGGGTTCGAGCCCTGGTCCGGGAACATCACACGTGCCACGGAGCAACTAAGCCCGTGCACCACAACTACTGAGCCTGTGCTCTAGAGCCCACGAGCCACAGCTACTGAAGCCCGCGTGCCTAGAGCCCGTGCTCCGCAACGAGAAGCCACCACAATGAGAAGCCTGTGCACCACAACTAGAGAAAGCCCGCGCGCAGCAACGAAGACCCAACGCAGCCAAAAATAAATAAATTAAATAAATAAATTTTTAAAAAGTAAATAATATCATTATACGAGCCTAGGTGACATCAGCAGGAATAATGGGATAAATTCATTTAAAAATCTTCTTCTCCATAAAAGAATGAAGACGCTGGCAAGAATCAACAAAATCAAGTTTTTCAAAACTTGGAAATTAACCAAAGCAGTAAATACAGGGGACATTTATTCAAGAAAAACAGCTGAACCTCAGTAAGTACAGTCAGCTTTGTCCCATTTTAATTTTCCCAATTCCCATCCCTCAGATGGAGGTGGAAAGATCACTACGCTGTGGGTAGGGAGACCTCCTCCTCCCTGGCACAGGAGACTCATTAGAATTTAGACGTTCAATGTCCCCAGCTTCATTAGGGTCTTCCTACATGTCCCCTTCCCAACATACAGGACCTCATTCTTTCCTAGTGAATATCCTCACTTTATCAGTACACACCCTCTGAGGCTGGGAGCTCAATTTGCATTGTAATTCCGCCAACTGCAGGATGCGGCTCTGTGTTTGACTTTCAGCAATTTCAGCCCCGCATACAAGGTCTCCTTCAGGGAACACACAGAAGCTTTTAGGTCATTTATGTGGTGTTTGAGCTGGGAATTCGAAGCCCTGAGCTCATCCTTTTCTTTCACCCACTTTGTCCAGTGACATTAGGAGCGACCAAACAACGTCATTATGTTCCTTAGTTTTCTAATAATGTTTGAAAGCATCATATACGGAGTCACTTAACTGCTTGATTAGGAGGGTCCAGTGCAGATACTTTGCATGTTGCTATACAGAGTTCATATCATGGATTATCAGGGCTCTCTTTACGGCTGGAAATAAAGGCATTGGCATCTTTAAATCTAATCAGATTAGGGAGCCAATTCCAGAAAACCCAGAACCAACTCAGAAAATTCATCCTTAAGTTTCCATTCCTCTTCAACACTTCTGGTACCAAAATATGTATTATTCAGGGTTTTCCAGAGAAATCAAACCAATGAGATATCGATCCAATCAGATATAAATAAACAGATAGATATTTATGGTGAGGTATTTGCTCACGTGATTTTGAAGACTGAGAAGCCCCATGATCTGCTGTCTGCAAGCTGGAGGCCCAGGAAAGTCGGTGGTGTGGTTCCAGTCCAAACCCAAAGGCTCTGAGGACCAGGGGATCCAATGGTCTGAGTCTGAAGAACTGAAAACCAGGAGCACTGATGCCTAAGGGCAGAGAAGAAGGATATCCCAGCTCAAGAAGAGAAAACAAATCCACCCTTTCTCCACCTTTTTGTTCCTCTGGGGCCCCCTGTAGATTAGGTGATGCCCATCCGCATTGGTGAGGGCAGTCTTCTTACTCTATGGATTCAAAAGCTAATCCCTTCCAGAAACATTCTCACAGATGCTTCCAGAAATAATGTTGTACCAGCTCCCTGGGCATCCCTTAGCCCAGTCAAGTTGATGCAGAAAATTAACCACCACAATGTCTGTTGTGAAAATTGATGATTCTTTCATACACAGAGGATTGTGTTTTCAAAAAGGAAATAAGCACCTTGTGGTGACATTGTTGCTGTTAATAATAATCACAAGTGAAAGATTTCCTTCCTGAGAGGAGGGTGGATCGGTCTTGAGGAGGCGCACAGGAAGAAGCCCTTGTGGCAAGACCTAGACTCCTCCATCTAAGTTCCCAGGCACTACTGGGATGGTGATTCCTGAGGTAACCATGCAGACAGTGCCTCTGGAAGGCCACAGTAGTAAGCGAACTGCAGGAGGGGCAGGGCTGGGAGGATTTCTCACCTGCTGAGTCATAGGGGCCTGCATGAGCATTGGAGGGCGACAGCAGGACCTTCCCAAGGCATGTGAGTACAGAGTTGACCCTGGTTCTCAGACCTTGCTCCCCATGGGCCCAAACAAATCTTTGCTGGAATTAGTGATGCAAAGCCCCCACCTCCCACCCCAATAAACGCAGAACCCCAGGCCCTCGTCTCTCCACCTTCCCACTCCCTATGACTCTGTCGTGTGGCCCTAGGTGTGCCATGTCATCTCCAGGACCTGTAACTAATGCACCTTCCCCCCACCCCCAGTTTTTCTGATACTTATGGCTGAGGGTGTCTTGTGATCATCATAAGAACCCCAAGGGCTGGTCCAGACCCAACACTGGTTATTGACAGGCTGAGACCAGCACAAAATGTCCCCTCACAGCATAAAGCACGGCCCATGAACTAGGCACAGCCTGCAAACACGTGGCGTTTGGACTTAACTTGCTCGTGAAAGTGTACAGAGTACATAAGAGCCAATGATGCCGTACAGCTAAGCTGATATGATATTTTAGGGGCAACTGGAGCAATTTGAAAGCGATGTGCTTCTAGACTGAATACACAGCTATTACATACGATTTACCCCTCCGTTTGTTATTCATTTGTGTCTTATACTAATACGAGTATATACTTGCTTAGGAATAAAAAAGTGTTTCCTGAAGAATCTTTCTAGGGACCTCCCTGGTGGTCTGGTGGTGAAGACATCGCCTTCCAATGCAGGGGGCGGTGGGTTAGATCCCTGGTCGGGGAGCTAAGATCCCACATGCCTTGTGGCCAAAAAACCAAAACATGAAACAGAAGCCACATTGTACCAAATTCAATAAAGACTTTAAAAATTGTCCACATCAAAAAAAAAAAAAATCTTTCAAAGAATCTTTCTACCCTGCTGCTGATTTCCTATTTGAAAACACAACCCTCTGTATATAAGAAAGTCATCATTTTTCACAGCAATGAATGTTGGAAACATGACCCTCCCACAGATGAGGTCATAAAAGATGATAATTGAGTACAGTAGTGGTGGCTGCCTGGCTGAGGCTCTAAGCACGGCTATTTGGGTTCACAAGGAGAGCTGCCGTATTCCTCACACTGCTTTTAGCATTTGTATGCTTGTCAAGGGCATCACCATCACCTGACTTTTCTTGGGCTCACAGAGTAGTATTCCATCATCGCCCACATCTATTGAAAAGGCTGGCTTAGTGGAATTTGCTTAGGGTTATACAATATATAAACATATATAAATAGCATGTTTGGGGATCAAATCCCCCTGTCTCATTCTTCCAAGTGTTGTAGGTACGAGATCAGTGCTCGCAACAGAAAGTCAATGAGGGATGGAATTACCACTCGACAACAAAAAGAAACGAATCACTGATATATATCACACTTTGGATCAGTCTCAAAAACACCATGCTGAACAAAAGAAGCCCGACACACAAAGACTACAATTTAATTTCTTTGACATTCTAGGAAAGGCAAAACTAGAATGACAGGAAGCTTATCTGCTTCTGCCTATTGCTGGGGGCTGGGGGAATTGACTGCAAATGGGCTGAGGGAACCTCGTGGGATGATAGAAATATTCAATGTCTCAGAAGTCACATGGTGCGTGCATTTGTCTAAACCATGGTCACATGGGTGTATACATTTGTAAAAACTCATTGAACTGGACACTTAAAATGAGTACATTTAATTAGTATGGAAGTATTGGTATGTAAGTATACCTCAACAAAACTGATTGACAAAATCACACTTTTGAGGTGGGTTCAAAGCACAGCATTGCCTCTCATACATATAATTCGACTACATGAGAGTAAGAAAAACTTGGGGAAAAAAAAGACAGAAAGCAAATGAGCAAGATACTTGAATGGATGCCCTCATCCACATTCTAAGAGAAAGTTAATTAGAATCAATTTGACTTGTAATATAAGTGGCACAAGTACAAACAAATAATGTACCATTGAGTCACTGTACTTTTGGGGATCTTCATGATTTGCCAATAAATGGCAAACTGAAAATGAACCGAATTTTTGAAGCCTTGTTCCAACTTCATAATATTTTATCCTCCCAGAAGTTTCAACCTAATAGTAATATTTGAAATTATGTTTATTTTTGTTTTTTAAGCTATGAATCAATATTTTTTTCTGATAGTTTGCACATGTGCCTAAGTACCATCAGATTATCACATGAATAAAACATTAGAAGAAAAAAAGATGCACTGATCTTAAAGAATTGTTACTCTACAGACCACCCAAAAATACCTGAGCATTTTTTTTCAAGAAGCAAAATTAAGAGCAAATCCATCCATCAGGTGCCATTATAACACATGTGTTAAAAGGAAAGCATTCTTGACACATCTTTTAAAAGTCAGTTAGTGAAGAATTGGTCAGAGTCCTTTTCAATCCACGCTGTGGTCTTAACTCCCCCTTTGGACTATGTGAACAGTCAAGCACGTCTCTTTTTTTTCTTTTTTTGCGGTACGCGGGCCTCTCACTGTTGTGGCCTCTCCCGTTGCGGAGCACAGGCTCCGGACGCGCAGGCTCAGCGGCCGTGGCTCACGGGCCCAGCGGCTCCGCGGCACGTGGGATCTTCCCGGACCGGGGCACGAACCCGTGTCCCCTGCATCGGCAGGCGGACTCTCAACCACTACACCACCAGGGAAGCCCGACAGGTCTCATTTTTTTTCCAGCCACTCATAGATAATAAAAATCCTTCCTAAGTCTAGTCACCATCAGTCTAGTTTTAGTAATGAAAATGTCTAGTCCTGGGTGAGAATCAACCTTGAAGCTCAGTTCAAGGTCACAGCTCCTTCCTCCCCTCAGCTCCAGCCTATTACAGACTGGACACCTATTAGGGAGAATGGAGGAGCACAGTCAGCCCCCGGTTTCTTTCCCCACCATAGGCTTGTCCTTCTCCTCTACTCCCTCGCTAGGCCACCAGTGGCTCTTCTGGCTTTGAGTAGAGGAGGGGACTGAACACAGGCACAGCAGAGGTCCCAGCTGACTGATACTGTCGGACATTGGTGGCTGATTGATGCTGACTCTCTTACGGGGGCCGAGGGTCCTTCTGGGAGGATGCTCTAAGTTTAACACCTCCTCTCTGGCTCTCAGTATAAAAGATGCCCCTTGACTTTTGCCTCCTATGGCACCCTCGTGACAGACAGGAGGGGGAGTCATCCCTAGATAAGACACTTAAAATATTTTTCTGGAAAGCTGAAAGCGGATATAAAGATCTGACAAAAAAAAACAGAGTTGAGGACGTTACAACCATGGGGAAGACTAGGGTGGGGTAGAGAATCAACTCGCCCTGCCAGGCAGTGTCTCGGAAATATCCAGAAATGGAGCTGGCAGGGAAGGTGGAGGACAGGAACAAGAGGTAGAGCTTAAAAAAACAAACAAAAAACCCGCAGAATAATCAAAAGTTGATTAAAGTTTTCATCCTTCAGTTCTCACCAGCACTTCTCCAACCTCATGCACTGAAAAGTGAGGCAATCGGGCCAACCGCTAAAGAAGTCTTTACACAAGTGCTAAAATGCATGTTGGAAGAGAGCTGGGGTGCCAGGCTTACCCTGCCGAGTGAGCCTCCGCACCCTGGCAGTGGGCACGTCGGCAGGAAGAACGGCTCTCCGCAGCTTCAGGCTAAAATGAAGCCCTAGAAAACGCAGCATGAAGGGCTTCCGTTAGATTTTCTACTTCATTAAACGTGAAAGGGCAACAAGGGCCCACCAAGCTTTTGAAGAAAACCAACCGTCTAGGTCAATGAGGAAGAATTAAATAAATAGCGTTCATGAATATTTTAGCATTTAGTGAGTTATAAGTGACTGAAAAACCATCTCAAATTGGCTCATGCAACAAATACACAAGCCTACAAACAAACAAGCATCTGTACTACTGTATTAATTCTCTAGGGCTGCCGTAACCAAGTACCACAGACTGAGCGACTTAAGAGAAATTTATTTTCGCAGAGTTCTGGAGGCTACAAGTCTGAGATCAAGGTGTCAACAGGGCTGGTTCCTTCCGGGGCCTCCCTTCTCGGCTTGAAGATGGCTAGATGGCTAACCTCTCTCCCTGTCTTCACTTGGTCTTCTCTCTGTGCGTGTCTGTGTCCTATTCTCCTCTTGTCATGTGGACACCAGTCATGTTGGACTAGGGTCCACCCTCATGACCCCATTTTAACTTAAGCACCTCTTTAAAGACTCTATCTCCAAGTACAGTCATATTCTGAGGTGCTGGAAGCTAAGACTTCAACATATAAATTTTGCAGGGATACAGTTCAGCCCATAACACACATTTGCTCAATTAACTGCAAATACTAGGTCAGCGGGAGCTGGAGGCACAGTTAGATTCGTGACTCCAATGGTGGCCTCAGGAGCATGGACTGAGTGTATCATATCTTAAACTTAGAATAGGCATACGGGTTAGTTTAAAAGTAATCCGTCTCTTCAAAAAATTAACAACTGATAACGTACGTCGAACCTATTCTAAATTTAACCATTTGTTTTTAAAACTCCATCTCATTTGGCCATCACTTCTTATAGCACAGCTTCACCCAGCTGATTTTATCATTCTTCCCACTTGCACTCACTCTTCCTTGGATTGCAGACACAGTGGTTCTCATTCATGAATCTGGCCGCCATGACAGTAGGGCAGATACAATCGTGCTCATGTGATCACCCTGCAGAGGAGCATGCCTTGTTTCTGTTGCCGCTAGGGAGGGTGTGCAGAGTAGGGAGTACGGAGGGGTGGGCAAGGATGTTGGTGCCTATCAGGACCTTTTGAGTCCTAAGTCTCGAGAGTAGAAACAAAGCAAAAGAAAAGAAGTGGATCTTCTTAGAGCTCCTGACCTTGGGCGAGGCCCATCTTAACACACCCCCTTTGGCTGGAAATCACTTCTGGTTTTCCTGATTTGTTCCATACCACCCTATAAAAGAAACCTATGCTTGCAAATTAAGAAGATGCTGTGTTTAAAACCAAATAAAAATAATGAATTATAATGACTGGGACTGACCCAGGAGACGGATACACTTAAGAAATCATGGTATCCCTTATAAGCAGCGCCTGAGGACACATTTTAATACGTTTCTAGGATCCCTTGTTCTCTAAATTTGGTGCCTCTTTAACAGCTCTCATGATGACTGGCTTAGGTCATCTACACACAAGTGAATTCCAAAGTGTTTCAGGAAACTAAGCCATCAAAACCGACCAATTTAAAAGATGTGAAGGGGCACTACTGATTGTTTAAAATGCTATTTTCAAGGGTTTTCTGACAGTTTTAGTGATAGATAGAAGAAGGTGAAGTTTATCCTTTAGCAGAAAAATGGATTATACGCAAGAGGGCAGAGTAAATGTTGTCTTCTTGATTTCCAAACTCATCCTAAACTGTCTTCTTCTCCATTCTTCTTTTAACTAAAGGAGTTTAATTATTTAAGAAGGAAAAAGTGAATCTACGTCACCACATGTTCCTCTATGTTTGCCTTGCTGTAAGTGGCATACAAGGTAAAATAAACTATAATCATACTATTCTAGATCAAGGAGTTTCTGGAATAATTAGTAGACCAGGTTAAGTACTTAAGTATGAAACTCTGACTTCTGCTATGGAGGTTTCTCAATTCAACACTCCAGCTGTCCTACTTTCCACTTTAGGCTTCTGTTAATGAGACGCAATTTACGCTGAATACTAGAACACTGAGAGTAGGAAAAAACAAACTATAAATTCTTATTTTCTAAATAGAATATTATCATTTTATATTGTAATTCTAAATAGAATATTATAATTTTATCATCTTTAAGAAATTCATGGGATCCTCTAATTTCATCCTAGGTTCTACTAAATAGTATTAGTAGGCTCAAAATTACATATACTGTCTTCTAGTTGTCAAACTACATATTACTTATCAGATTCTAAAAATACAAGGAAACTGTCTTTTTCCTTCTACTAGAAATCATATTTTTATCTTGTTCATTATACTGTCCTGTTTCTATGCATCTACATTGACATAATACATATATCTAAAGCGTATCTGGTTGGTATTAATATGTTGTATTATGTGCCTAAGTATAAGGTAGGAGATTGGGCAATATGTAATTCTTACACTGGCTGTATTCTCTGAGTGATTCTAAAATGGCAACATACTCTGTAGCTTCCTGAACTGTATTTATTTCGTATTGTAATGTGTTCAGAGGAAGCCACCTACCATGGTAAAAACATCTCTTTTCATATTCCATGCAGCGCAAATGGGGGAACTCGCCAACATTTAATGGGCTTAGTATACTTTAAGCCTTTTTTTCCCCAGTTAAATTGAAGAATGGCCCTGCTTGCAAAATTCAGAATTTCAGGGAAGAAATATGAAGTACCATCTGTTCTAAATAAAAGAAATGCTGATTGATAACCTGATTCATGTAAAGATAATGGAATCTTGAATCCTCTTATGGTTTCTTTAGATTTGAAGGTCAGAAATATTTCTGCTACCTGTAACTTATACTGTATATTTACAGAAACATAAAGAGTCATTCCAGTTAGTCCGTATTTGTTTCTTGTATGCTGAATACATATCCTTCTTAAGAGATCATTCATTTTATTTTAAATTTAGAAACACCAGTTTTTTTTTTTAAATAAACTTCTTATATTGAAATACTATTAGATACACAGGGAAGCTGCAAAGAGAGTACAGACAGTTCTCACATACCATTCAGCATCCCCCATTAGTATCGAACATGACCATGGTACATCTGTCCAAACTCAGAAACTGACACTGGAACATTAACTGAAGTTCCGACTTCATTCAGACTCTAGCAGTTTTTCCTTTAATGCCCATTTTCTGTTCGAGGATTCAATGCAGGATATCACATTAGATTTGGTTCTCATGTCTCCCCAGTTTCCTCTGATCCGTGACAGTTTCTCGGTCTTTCTCTGTTATTTACGACCTTCACAGTCTTGAGGAATGCTTTCAGGCATCCCGTAGAACGTCCCCCAAGATAGTGTGACGTTTGCTCATGATTACACTGGTGTCGAGGGCCTTGGGGAAGACCACCACGGAGGTGAAATGCCCTTCTTATCACTTCATATCAGGTACATGACGTCAATATGACTTTATTCATGATGCTGGCATTCATCACTTGGTTAAGGTAGGGTTTGCCAGGTTTCTCCACGCTAGAATTATTGTTTTAACCTGGCCCTATTCTATTCTTTGGAAGCAAATCACTAAGTCCAACCCACTTTCAGTGGAGTTGGAAGTGAAGAGGACAGGTCCACCTCCTTGAAGGGGGATTATCTACATATATTACTTGGGTATTTCAGTAAGTAGAAACTTCCTTACATTCATTTATTTATTCAATTATTTATGTGTATTAGTATGACAAATATATATTTATTTTATATCTTGGGTTATAATCCAACACAATGTTATTTATTTTGTTGCTGGAATTATTTCAGTTTTGGACATGGAAGAGTCTTTCTGGTTGACTCTTGCATCGCCTTGACATAACTCCATCCTTTTGTTTTCTGAACGTTTCCTTACTTTCTCATAATACAATATCTTCAGGCTCATTTTGTATTTTCTCTGCCCTATTGTTAGACTCTTATTTCTCTAAGGACCCCAGCTTCCTTGTAAGAGAATGGTCTGAGCAGAGTGACTTCTTCCCAAAGGAAAGAAGAGTAACTTTGAGTGATGAAGCTTGTCAAACACACTCTTAGCCAGGTGATCAACGTCACTATCACCAAATTAAGTCAGACCTGGATTTTATGTGATGCATAATATAATGGCATCTCACCTCTCTGATCTTACCCAAAACACACAATCCCTGTCTAATCATAAGGAAAACATGAGATAAATCCTAATTGAGGAACATTCTATAAAATATTTGACCAGTATCCCTAAAATCTAAAAATGTCACCAAAACCAGGAAAAGCCTAAGAAACTGTCACAGCCAAGAGCAGCCTAAGGAGACATGACTATTAAATGAACACAGTATCCTGGGTGGGATCCCAGAACAGAAAAAGTACATTAAGTAAAACCCAAGTGAATCTGAATAAACTATGGACTTTATTTAATAAAAATGTATCAATGTCAGTTTTTAATTGTAACAAACATACCCTACGACCGTAAGATGTTAACAACAGGGGAAACTGAATGAAGGCTATATGGAGACTTTCTGTACTATCTTCACAACTTGCCTGTATATCTAAAATTGTTTTTAAAAACTAAAGTTTCTTTTTAAAAGGTATACAATGAATGACTGGAGAGCAAACACTGAAGAACTCTCTGACGCTTTATCCATTGAACGATCGACTCAGCAGGTAAATGGATCTGAGTGTCACAGGATGACTTACCATGAATAGGCTACTAAAGGTTCCTCTACCAGTTTGAATTTACCCGAAAGTTTATCCAAACAACTTTTACAAATCTCTTATTAAGAGTAGAATCCATTCTATTCACTTATTCATTTATTTGTCAAATTTTAGAAAGCGTGATATTGAAAGACCTCACATAGGCACAGGCATTGCTGGGTACGAGTGAACTGCAACATTGCGTGCTCTCTCACCTCCCAGAAAAACTCCCTAAAGAGGAAGGGACAAATGTCCCCAGGAGTCAGGTAAGTAGCAGACACAGGAGACTGTCCCATAGCCTAGGGATGTCTAGGAGCAGCAATGAGATGTTGCAGTTAAGAAAATGCTGCGAAGTAGAACTGTATTTCTAAGCGGAGATCACGATTCCCAGTAGGAGTAATTACAATACCATTATTCTTATTAAATGTTTCAGACCTCATGCTGGATATTAAATAGGAACAAGATGGCTATTTCCATGAAGCCACGTTGGCTAAAGCCCAGCTATTCTGAACAGGCAGCATTATATTTATGTCAATATGTTTAACTCCTCTGAAAATTCCAAGAAACACAGTGGCTTTCAGAGTGTCCCATACTTTACCTGTGCACACATTTGAAAAGGGGCTCACTGCCATTTTGTCACCGCAGTCTGGAACTGAGACAGCAGACCCACTGCCCAGGGTGGAGGCACAGGTGGAGAGGGGATGGGCCAGCACGGGAAGACCCACCTTCCCCAGTCGGCTCCTTCTGCACATTTTACTGTTGCTGCCTGTGGCCTGAAGAACATCTGAGGCTCCAAGGCACTGATAACCCTAATTTCTTGTGCCAGATGACAGGTGAGGGACCAGTCTTTCAATGCCTGGAGCAGAGAAGAAAATTCCAGAACTGGCACATCTTACTGTGAGTAGGTCCAACAGTCAGAGCACAGTCCTAGGAGAAGGATGGCAGGACCACAAGTTTCACCAGTCCTCGGGGCCAGGAGCCGGTAAGAATGTTCTCTAACTCCCGCCTACCTGACACGTCCTATGGAAAGGAGACAGAGAAACAGCCCTCATACCCCAAGAGAGCATGGGCTGCCCTGATGCAAGAAAGGGGCACTGGTGACCCCATGCCAAGAGACCCGGTCCCATGGCAACAAGCTTCTATTCAACTCCTTTCTGTTGATCTGGGCTGCCAGCAACCACAGAGACTCTCATCTCCATTCTGATCGCTCTGTTTTATCATGTAAACCACTCTTCTTTTAACCATTTCCTCTGGCACCTAAATGCCAGCTGGTGCATTCCTGCCAGAAAAATTGGCTTAGAGCATAAAACCCAACCTTCACGAATATCTAAAATGCTTCCTCAAACGTGTGCTACTTCCTGAGTAGCAATGACTATCTTGGTCACCCCTCTGGCTCTCTGATCATGAAAGCATGTTTAAATCATCTCCCTGTCCTGGGAATACTAGTTTCCATTCCACATGACATCAACGGGGAAAATTTTCTCTATTTCTACACAGTCACTAAAATACAACAGAACCTCACACACAGCAATTGTGTATTTTGCAGTCTTAATCGAAGAATTAGGATTTGGGAGGAACAGAGAATGGGATACATATAGGAATGAAAACGCAACTTCAAATTGAATACCAGTCACCCACATTCTCAAAATATTCTTCTGTGATGTAAAAAATTAAGAAACAGAAACTTCAATTAAATAGAATTGGGAAACCAGAAGGGGAAGTTCTCATGCCCTGCGAAGACAGCAGAGCCCAACAGGAAGAAGAAAGACTCTTCTTCTTCATTGGCAAGGACTCAGCCAATGAAAAGCCATAGACTCTTCGTTTACTCTGCCCCGCCCCTAACTTCCTATTCCCCTCTATAAGAGCATTTCTTTCCTTGCCATGGGATAAACCCACCTTTGCTGAAGGTGGGTTTATGTGGCAGTCTAGTTTAGGTCAACAATGACTTTTACTAGGAATTTTCCCTGTTTCACCCCCATCTAGTTCCTTAGACTTTAGCCATCTGGGTGGCTTCTCTCAATTCATTTATTCTTCTGTACTTCTCCTCACGCCCTTATGGCCCCTAATAATTTTAAATGATTTGCAGTAGCTGAAGGGCTGCCATGTTGTGTTCCCCAGAGACTACAGCCAAACTGTGATGCAAATGGCTGTAGATATGCCCAGAGCCCCCTGTGCAAGAAAACGGAAAACCCTCTGCCTTTGAGAAGAATGGTCCATGTAATAGGCATTCTCTCCATCCTTTACACTCTCATTACTGTTTTTAGGAGACACATCTCTCAGGGACTACGATACAAAGAGACACTTGAAAGGTTTGGCAACAATAACTTTCTTCCCCAGTTGTCCAGGGAAAGGCTATTTCCCTTCCTGCCTTTCCTGGAGAACTACTGCCCTTTTCACATTAGTACCCACTGAAAGACAACTTTCATTAAGAGACACAAAGAGGAGGTCAAGATTTGCCAAATACCCTCTCTCCATCATCTTTCTAAAATGTAATTGGGATAGTGGTATATAATGATGAGAAGTTCTTCAAAAAAAAAAAAAGAAGGGTTTTGAAACTGTGTTACATGGCTAAATCATAATATTATTTTTCACTCATTAAACATGAATTAGGGAAAATGAAATTAAACACACAGACCATATATTCATTCATAACTGATTGTTAGAGCAAAGTGGAAATCAAACCAACAATCAATGCATTTAAACCTAACTATAAATTTACTCTTTCTGAAAATTATTTTATATTTGGCTATATGGTGACTTTTCAGGTATGTTAGTAATAGAAAATATTTTATGTTTCTACTTAGCTTTTCTAATGAAGCAGACCATTTACAAATACATACTAGAAAATATTTCAACAAAGTATACAAATTCAATGGAAAAATCACCAAGTCATCTGTTTAAAAAGGTATCTGGCATATTTTTCTAACATGGAGAAATACACGTCTGCTAAAATATCAATTTACTTGAGACAGATGATTTTACCTCTTACTGGAATTCTGTATAAAGGATCTTAGAACACACGTTCCATCTTCAGAAAACTAAAGAGCTGGCCCCTGAGTTTTTCTTACTTCCTGTCAGGAGCACCTAGATTTGTAACATCAGTTATGTCATGGTTTTAGGCCAAAATTCCTTGGAATGCCTAATTTGAAACGAAATGATTTTATTTTATGGCACAAAAAGGTTGTTTACCTCCCTTTTTCTGACTGTAGTTCAATTTACATTCTACATAATAGACCAACCATCTTTATTGGAAGGAACTCAGTCAGAAAGATCCCTAATGAAAGTGTTTACCACATAACTGTTGGGCATAAGTGCTGACTTGTAAGGGACAGTCTCTAATGTGTGGGAAGCACTTGCCTCTTTTATTAGTATAACTTTGGCATTTTATAAAAATGCTGTTTTTATTACTGTGAATAAGCCTTTCAGTAACTCATGCAGACAATTTTAAGGGCTGGTGTTGTATGGATTTTCAAGCCATATATGTGTGTGTGTGTATATATATATATATACACATATTTATATTTTCATAAGGATATTTGTATACTTCTGTATTTTGACTAATTCTATATTTTTCTATATATTCTATATTTTTACTCACACCTTAGTTTTCTATCAATACCTGCGTAGAATCAAGTTTAAAATGAAGCTGAAGAGAAGGAGAACATAATTCTGAACACATTCATAAAAATGTCAAGGTCAATGGCTAAATGTTATTTTAAACTATCACGGAATGCCAAATACTACTCTTTTTTTATCTTTCTATCTAAAAATATATGATCCATGTAGTAGCTGCGGATTGAGGGTTTTGAAAAACAGGTGAAGAGGCCAAGTGGTGGGACTTGTCGATAAATCCCCTGATTTATCAAGGGACTACAGTTCTCCATCAAAAGATAGCGAAGCTAAGTATTCACACTGGCAACAAACAGTCCCTAGCTAGTTAGGGAATGGTGATAGAGATAAGTGTTCAAAGAATGAACAGCATTCACTCACAAGGATATTTTATCTCTTAAGCAAAATCTTCACATGCTCCTTTCCTTACACCGTCCTTTCCAACTCTGTGGACTGACCTGAATGAAAAGCAGTGGAATTAAGTGGAGTCTTACTGAGAAAAGGCAAATACAAGAAAGGAGAAGTAGTTGCAGCTACAGGCACAGGATAAGTGAAATACCCATTAACAGAGCTTGCAACACATTCAGCCGTAAGCTGGTAGTTACAGTGTGAAATGGGTTAAAGAGACAAACACTATTGAAGGGCATACAATTCTAACAAAACAGTTTGCACAAATAACAATTGAGATGTGAATACCCAAGTGCCACAGCTCTTTGATTCAGCTGATCCTCTCCCCAATCTGAGCCCTACATCTATGTTCACAGGACCACGGCAGGGCTCATAAGAACCCACTGACAAAATCCACCTTCATGATGACTCGCTCCTCTGGGGTGGCTCAGAAAAACTATTCCCATTGTAGTAGTGATATGCACAGATTTCCATTGGGCACAAGTTGCAGTATCCAGACTTGGACGATTTCAGACAGGGTTTCCTCTCCTATGTGAATGTGAAAATCCCCACCGACTGTCAGAGAACTTTGCTACTTAGAGTATTATCATAGTGTCTTTCATCTTCAAATGTCACTGGAATGCATGTGTAAAAAATTAATAAACAGAAGCCTCAATTAAGTAGACTTGGGAAACCAAAAGGGGGAACTCTCATGCCCTGTGAAGATAGGAGAGCCCAAGAGGAAGAAGAAAGATTCCTCTTTGCTGGCAAAGACTCAGCCTATGAAAAGCCATGGGCTCCTTGTTTACTCTGGCCCTCCCGACTTCCTACCACCCTCTATAAGTGTTCTCCTTCCCTTCCCAGCAGGGACTCTCAGAGCCATGGTTCTTCCATGCTCTCAGTACTGCCTTTTTATTTTCTTTTTTTATCACCTGTTAGCCTGAAATCCTCTCTTGATCCAGAAAAAATCCATCTTTGCTGGAGAAATGCCTGACAATCTATTTGTTTCAGGCCAACAGATAACAAAAAAGGCAGTACTGTCGATGAGAGGGAAATGATTCTAGGTGGAGGAAACAGCTGTGATGAAGCCCTGAGGGCATGGAAGAACTTGGTGTTTTCAAAGGCGTCCAGTATAGACAGGGAGAACTGAGCACTAAGGAAAGTGGAACAATTCCCCTTGGACACTGAAGAATGCTTCCAGTCATATAGATCTCGAATTTCATTATTTACAACCAAGATAAAAATAAATGTTTCATCTCTGTTTTTTTTAAGATGCAATTTTAAAAATGAAAATTAAAAACAAATAAGGGGAGTAAGGTAACGCTAACAAACATGGTAAAACCTTAGAGTTGTTGAAGTGAGTAACTAATTCCTGGTTGTTTTTTTTTTGTTTTTTTTTTTGTGGTACGTGGGCCTCACACTGTTGTGGCCTCTCCCGTTGCGGAGCAGAGGCTCCAGACGCGCAGGCCCAGCGGCCATGGCTCACGGGCCCAGCCGCTCCGCGGCATGTGGGATCTTCCCGGACCGGGGCACGAACCCACGTCCCCTGCATCGGCAGGCGGACTCTCAACCACTGCACCACCAGGGAAGCCCTAATTCCTGGTTTTTAAATGACCAGCCCAGGCTACATGTGATACACATTTCTAACTGGGGCTGGTGATGTTAGGAAGCATACTTTGACTCTATGCTAGGCATTCCCAACATGTGTTCTGTAGAGTGCTGATTTTAAAAAGTTGTTAACTGGAAATTTGGGAAGGAATTCCAAGGCCAAATTTTGCTCAATATAAACAAAAAAAAAATTGCAGATCTTTCAACACGGAAATATACATTATATATGAATCATTATACAATTTGTGTGGCCACTGCCCCCTCTTTTTCCTGAACTACCTTGGAGCACTGAGCTTCAGGGGACAAAATTTGGTCATTGCTGCTACTGGAGACCCTAGACTCTACAATAATAAATCTCCCTTGGTTCTTGTTAGCCTATTATAAAATACTGTTTCCTTTCATGTATTTTCCATTAAAATAATTATGAAAGCCTTAATCTTAAAGAAATAAAATGGGCTATTTATTCTGTTAAGCAAAGGAGATTAATTTGATGGCTTTATTTTGGATGTTATTGCTAGCTGAGGTTTTATACCTGGATGTTGAAGCTGCATAATCTGACCAAAAGCAAATTAGAAACGTAAACTGTCAGGAAAATCTTCTCCCACAACTTTTAGACGTTCTACTGTGATCTGAGGTCCTTTGGATCAACCAAACTGGTATTTACTTGAACAATATCAAATGCCACATTAATTTGGCCTTATTTCATGGAATCAATGATTGTCTAAAACAATCACATAACCTCAAAAGAGAAACTAGATGATTCAAATACTGTAATTCTGAGAGATATGGATGCATTTTTAATAGCTTTTTATTTTGAAATTGTGTAAGACTCACAAGAAAAGTAGTACTTGCAAAAGTAGTTACAAAGAGTTCCGGGGTACCCTTCATCCAGCTTCCCCCAATGATAATATAACATATTGTCAAAAACAGGAACCTGATGGTGCTATAATACTATTTACTCAGGTATAGACTTCATTTGGATTTCAGTAGCTTTTACACATATTTCGTGTGTGTGTGTGTGTGTGTGTGTGTGTGTGTGTGTGTGTGTGTGGTGGGGTGGTGGTGGATATCGTTTAAGGAAGGATTTTTCCCAGGGAGTTTTCAAAAAAGACAGCCGCCTAAGCAAGCTAATTAGATATCCACTGCTAACAATCTTGACCTCAGTTAGGTGAAGGATTCCTAATTAAATCATTACAGGCTTTTGTGTTAAATGGTAATTGGATGCCTAAAAGTTCTTCACAATTATATCGTATTAACAAGAATGTATTTGCATTTTTAATGCTTTATTGACTTCCAATTCAGGACAGGGCTGTTAGTTCCTTCTTACCATGCCATTGAAGGCTTTACAAACTGTTCTTTAGGGTTGACAAGCTTATGGCATGGGTTAAAAAAACAACCAAGTGGGCTTCCCTGGTGGCGCAGCGGTTGAGAGTCCACCTGCCGATGCAGGGGACACGGGTTCGTGCCCCAGTCCGGGAAGATCCCACATGCCGCGGAGCGGCTGGGCCCGTGAGCCATGGCCGCTGAGCCTGCGCGTCCGGAGCCTGTGCTCCGCAACGGGAGAGGCCACAACAGTGTGAGGCCCACGCACCGCAAAAAACAAAACAAAACAAAAAAACAACCAAGTTTGTGACCCACTCAGGGTTTTACCCACTGCCGTATTTTAGCTACTCCTTCCCACAATTACCACCGTCCATTTAAATACAAATTTGTGGGTAGGAAGACAAGAGGACAGAGTAAAACTGAGGACACTCCCTTTCTTTTAAAATGTTTATACCATAGAGCATCGTTTCTCCAGATTCAGGCCTATTTTTCAGAGGCCACTGTTAGTTGGCTTGACTAATTTGGCTGCACACATAAAATCTTTAGGTTTCAATTATGTTTCATATCTATGTGTGTAACATGAATTTGTGATCAATAATGATCACCTGTGTTTATAGGGCTATAGCACATGACCCTTAATATCATTTTGTCCATTGATTTCTCTAAAATATTTACCCAGATCTGTTGACAATACTTGTTTTCATTTATTGATTCACCTCTTGTACTGGCTTTTCCCAACCCACTGAAAAACATTTTTACAATGTGGTAAAAACAAGACTAAAAAAAAAAAACAACTCAATGTCTACCTACTTTACAATCAACCATGGGCCTAATCATTAATATCTCCCAGGAGTTCGTTAAGTTTGTTAAATGATAAAAGCTACATTAAAACCATCATTAGAGGTTTTTTTTAAGGAATATTTTTGCAAACGTGCCATGGAGAAAATATTTTTTTTGAAATCAGCCATCATTCTTACCTAACGTTTCATTTAGCTGAACACACATTTTAATTAATCAAGCACATACCATATGATCCAGCAACCCCACTCCTGGGCATATATCTGGAGAAAAGCGTGATTCAAAAGGATACATGCACACCAATGTTCATTGCAGCACTATTTATAATAGCCAGGACATGGAAGCAACCTAAATGTCCATCAATGGAGGAATGGACAAAGAAGATGTAGTATTTATATACATACAATGGAATACTACTCAGCCATACAAAAGAAAGAAAAAAAATGCCATTTGCAGAGACATGGATCGACCAAGAGATTGTCATACTGAGTGAAGTAGGTCAGACAAATATATGATATCGTTTATATGTAGTATCTAAAAAAAGGGTACAAATGAACCTATTCACAAAACAGAACTTGAGTCACAGATGTAGAAAACAAACTTACGGTTACCAAGGGAGAAAGCGGGGGAGGGATAAATTGGAAGATTGGAATTGACGCATACACACTACTATATATAAAATAGATAACTAATAAGAACCTACTGTATAGCACAGGGAACTCTATTCAATATTCTGTAATGGCCTATATGGGAATAGGATCTACAAAAGAGTGGATATTTGTACACGTATAACTGACTCACTTTGCTGTACCGCAGAAACTAACACACACTGTAAATCAACTATACTCCAATAAACAATTAAAAAGTAAAAAAAAAAAATCAAGCATGAAGGTAATGCTAACTTTTCTGCTGTCATACAATATCAAAGATAGAAATAATGTAACAGCCTAATGAAAAGTCTGCCCCAGGTTATGTATTTCAAGTTTCTAGCATTATTTACGGGAATATACATTTTTTTCGAAGTATTCAGATATGATTAGAAGTGAACAATTATTCAGATATAATTGTAAGTGAACAATAATAAAGACAAACCAACCAGCAAACATATTCCTCCAGAAGCATGTCATGGCACAAGGCCCAGAGAATTCAGCCAACGCACAGAATGATCTTACCTCCTTTCTCCCACTAAAGAACAGAACAGACTGGCTAGAAAAATGTTTAAGTTTTCCCATAGTACTTCATTTCTCTGTTTCATTGTCTAGGTGCACTAAGACTCCTCTACAAATTCAAGTCCTTGGAAAGTACTTTAAAATATCTAGTGCTGGTAGTAAAGTATTAATCTATAAAAAAAAATCAACATTCCTGTTGATATGTTCATGTTTCTCTGGTCTGCTCTTTCTGATCATTTATATAGTCAAATCCCCTTATAAAATCTTGTGTCATGCATTCACCTACATGAGGAATGGTTCACTTAAATAATCCTATGTTTCTCGTAATGAAATGGGAGGACTGAAATACTTCAGACATAATACAGCTGAACCCATAATGGAGTCATAATGCAAACGTTAATTATTTTTCCAAGTTTTATGGTAATAACATGGGCTTCTGTATTTTTTGCAAATAATTTACACTTCACTACTTTTACCAAATGTATGATTGAGCAGTTACTATGAGAAGTTTCACAAAGTAATTTTCCATTGAGTGGTTTTATCCCAGGTCTACCCGAATTGAAGCATCATCAAAGTGTGCCAGGCTCTTTTATGAGTCTCCTCAGATCTGCTCAGCTCACCTGGCCTTGTTTTCTGTTTTTTTTTTTTTTTTTTGTGGTACGCGGGCCTCTCACTGTTGTGGCCTCTCCCATTGCGGAGCACAGGCTCCGGACGCGCAGGCTCAGCGTCCACGGCTCACGGGCCCAGCCGCTCTGCGGCATGTGGGATCTTCCCAGACCGGGGCACGAACCCGCGTCCCTTGCATCGGCAGGCGGACTCTCAACCACTGCGCCACCAGGGAAGCCCACCTGGCCTTGTTTTGCAGCCTAAAGGGCCCCAGGAATGACTTGTACCATCCTTATAGTCTTAAATATCATCACATCCTAAACCACAGGCTGTGTAGTGCTCCCCAGAGATAAAGCCTGGTCTGTGCTATAGCCTGCATACTGTCTGATATCTTTCATGCTTTCCAACTCTCTGAATCTCTATACCACACCTGCACAATTTCTTCAGATTTTTTATACCTAACCGTACTTCTGTTTTCATCTGTCTAATCTTTTTTCTTCAACTCACCCATTTCATTTTTAATTTCACTGATATCTTTTTTCAATATGCTTTTTCCATTTCTAAGAAGCTCATCGTTTTCCCAAATGCACTTTGTCTTTTTAAAAAAATTAGTGGTTTCCCTAGATTTTATAATACACATTTACAACTAATTTAAGCACACTTCAAATAACACTATACTGTCTCACGGATAGTGCAAATACCTCATAAAAGATGATTCCCCATTCCTTCCCCCCATCCCCTAAAACACTGCTGTCATTTACTTCACTTATCCGTATCAATTAGATCAATTAAGAACAGACAAGATTTTATTTTATCTTCATTTCTCCTTTCTCCAGTGCTTTGCCTTTCTTTATGTAGGTCCAAGTTTCTTTTTCCTGAAAAATTTCTTTTACTGTTTCTTGCAGGGCCGGTTTGCTGGCAATGCGTTCTTTGTTGTAGTTTGTCTGAGAAAATCTTTATTTCTCTTTCCTTCTTGAAGGATAACTTCTCTGGATACAGAATTCTATCTGGTGTGTTTTGTTTTGATTTTTTCTTTCAGCACTTCAAACATTGCACGCAGTCTTCTTGCTTGCATGGTTTGCTGAGAAGAAGTCCACAGTAATTCTTACCCTTGTTCCTCTAGAGGTAAGGTGATATCTTTCTGCCTCCAGCTTCTTTTAAGATTTTACCTTTGTCTTAGTTTTTCTGCAGTTTAAACGTGATTTACGTAGGTGTAGATTTTAGTATTCTCTGAGGTTCCTGGAACTGTGGTTTGGTGTCTAATCAATTTTGGAAATGTCTTGACTGTTACTACATTAAATATTTCTGTTTCGTTCTTTTATATCTTTGTGGTATTCTGATTAATCTCATATTATCCTTTTAAAAATTGTCCTGCAGGGACTTCCCTGGTAGTCCAGTGGTTAAGACTTCACCTTCCAATGCAGGGGGTGTGGGTTCGATCCCTGGTAGGGGAGCTAAGATCCCACATGCCTCACGGCCAAAAAACCAAAGCATAAAACAGAAGCAGTATTGTAACAAATGCACTAAAGAAGTTAAAATGGTCCACATAAAAAAAAAATCTTAAAAAAAAATTGTCCTGCAGTTCTTGAGTATCCTGTTGTGATTTTTTTTCATTCTTTTTTTTTTTTTTCCCTTTTGCTTTTCAGTTTAGGAAGTTTCTATTGACATATCTTCAGCTAATTGATTCCTTCCTTGGCCATATCCAGTCAGCTGATGAGCTCATCAAAGACATTCTTCATCTCTCTTACAGAATTTTCATTTTCTAACATTTCTTTTTGATTCGTTCTAACTTTCGATCTCTCTTTTTCCATTACTCATTGTCTTTTCTTGCATGTTGCCTATTTTTTTCCACCAGAGCCTAGTTGCTGCAGAGGCTTCTGCTCCAGTAACCTGATCTCCCTGTGATTCTCTGTATTTGCCTGTATCTCAAGACTCTGGGGTGGACATTGACCCTGTCACCTGAATTCTCTCATGTATCCACATCATTTGTTTTTCCCGATTTTTTTCTTGTTGTAAGCACAGAAGTGACAACTCTTAAGCTCTTGACATTAAGTTAGAGCTATAATCATGAATCCAAATCTAACTCTGCTTTATCTCTACGATAAAGATATTTATCAAATTTTTGTTCTTTCTCTGATGTTTTGATCCACTCTCAAACATTTATAAATACTTTGTTTCCAATAATTCCATAATCTCCAATTCTTGGGTTCTGATTATATATATATTTTTTTTTCCTGACAACTCTTGCTAATCTTTTTCCCTAGTATGTCTTGTAATTCTGACTTACGAGCTCATCCTTGGTGGATCTCTGGGAAAATCAACCTCTTGGGTTGATGGAGTGTCTTCTTTTCTCAATGGTATTAACTTCTGCGAGGTAGCAGGTGTGATATCAACTGTGGACAACTTTAAATGTATTTCTCAGCCCGAGTTTACCCCAATTACAACAGTACTGTGAATTCAAACCCCAAAGACATATGAGGGCATATCTATATTTACTAATCTTTAGGAAATTTAAAAATATTTACAGCCCGGGCTGAAATAGGTAAAGTCCCTTGATTATTCCTATATTAAGAGAGTGATAATTGGAAATATCTGTTAGGACGTTTCAAATTCAGCCTCTTTAAATGTGAACTCTTTATCCTCACAGATTTTCAGTACTACAAAAGAATTATTGTAATCATTAAGAAGGTACAATGTGGTGATACCCTCAGCAAATATCACCTAGTGATAATAAAACAACATAGTCAAGAGTTAATGAATTAGACATTATGTTCGCTACAGTCACTTAAAACCATAGGCTTTAAACCATCGAGAGAAATTCGTATCAGGCCCTGTACTGGCCTTAAAAGGTAACTCTTTAAAGAAAAAAAAGACTTAAAAATTAATTAGCACTATATAAATATTTTATAATTCCTTCACAGCATAATGTTAATATTTCAACGTAGAATCCCCTGAGCATGATTTCTGGTTCATGAGTTTCTTATGCTCTAAGTGATTTGTTATGTGGAGGTACTTTCACCCATGGAGAAAACTGAGTTCTCTCGCCAAACCCACCCTCCAAACCTGCACCACACCCCCTCCTTGGCTTCCATCTCTCAGGGGAGGGTAGTTCTCCTACAGTTGCTGAGACTAAAATCTTGGGGTCATCTGGATACCCCTCTCTTTCACCCAATCCCATCTTCTCCTCCAGCAAATCCTGAAAGCTCTACCTTCCAAAGATCCAGAATCCAGACATCTCTCTTCTGCATGATTGGAGTAATCTGATCACTAATCTACATGTTTTGCCTTTTCCGTGATAAAGTCTATACTCCACGGAGCAACCAGAGGGAATCTTTATTATATATTCAGAACACATCACTTTATTTACCGAGTCAGACCACATCACAGCCTGCTCATCACCCTCCGATGACTTCTCATCTCACTCAGAATAAAATTCCAAGTTCAAAAGTAACATGCCTGCGAGACTCTGTGTGATGTGACCGGAAAGCAGAATGTCTCAGGTCATTTAACTCCTTCTCCAGTGTCAGCTTCTCAGAGAGACTGTCTTTGACCAGGGGATATCCCCCTGTCACTCTATCCCCTGCTAGGTTTTAATATGTTTTTTCCTTATCTGTAGAACATAGTATTTCTACACGCTTCCTGACATTTGTTTATCATCTCTTAACAATTCGTCCCCAAAGAATTTGCTGTTATTTCTGCAGGAGCCAGATCACTGCCAGGAACAAAGGAGGTGATTTATAAGTATTTTTTCATTCATCAAAAAATACTTGCTTCACTCTATTTAGTGTTCAGAATAAGATGTTGAGCCAAATGTCCATTGGTAGATTATTAAACACAGAGCAGTAAAAAATGTGCCCTGATATTGTAAAGAAAGAGTGTATGAACAGGGCCCAGGGAACCATGAGTTGTTTCTCTGAAGAACTGACACCTGTACAGATGTGGACGTGTGACAAGTGTTTTGAGCAACATGGACATTTCAGGCCAAGGATCAGCTTGTGCAAAGGCCCTGTGGCAGGATTTACAAGCATGTAAATGAGAGAAGGCCAATGTGTCTGTTGAACAAAGAAAAGGAAGAGACAGAGCGTAAAAATGAAATTATGGGCAAATCATGAAGTCTATACAGACTTTGATAAAAAGTGGTCTTTATCCTTGGGCCATTGAGCAGTTAGTTTAGTTTTAAGCAGGTGATCAGGTTTTCAATGTAAGAAGGCAATTAATGCCTCCAGAACAGGAAATTCAGATACTTTTGCAGTAATCTAGGGACGAGAAGGTGAAAATATGAGATAGGAGACTGATTACAGTCTAATTACCTGTGGTTAGTTTTCTATAGATATTTGGATGTTAAAACGGGTATGGCTGGGTGACTAACTAAACTGAGAAAACAGGGAGGTATCAAAAATACATCCTAGATTAATGGTTTGCTCAAACGTAGGGAAACTGATGTTATTTCCCTCCCTGATTTGGGAGGGAAAGGAAGGTGTGAATTAATGAATCTGGACTCACGCATTTTTCTCTTGCTTTGGCACTGATGTTTAGAGACTATGTTATTGTTTCTAACGAAACTCTGCCCTCCAAACTATGCAAAATACCTTGGTAAGAATGCAGCTCATTTTAAGACCATCCTCATAATGTGTGAACGCATCTTAACTTCGGCATAGTTCAGAACTGTCCTAGCAAATAACCTTCATGTGTCCCTATGACTTTTATTTTCTCTTTGCTTTGCTGCTGAGGAGTGATTTACTCACGCTTTTGGGCAGGACAAGGTGAGTTCTTTGAACTCAAAGAACATTTTTAGAAGTAATCCTTGGCTCTAAACAATTTAAAGTCTGGAAATATGCAATAAATAATATCTAAAGTAATACATCTTCTAGAACAATTCTTTATAAGAAGCAGGTCTCATGTATTATCTTCACTGCCAATAACCACACTCTTAAATCAGAGGCAAAGTATTAGCCATCAAAATATTAGTGTCAGTAGAAATATATGCAGATGCCTCATCATTTAATTTCAGTACCGGCTACGTGAGTGTTTTTAAATAAATGAGGCAAGCTCAACAGAACCTCATTAAATTAAAAAATGGTAGTTAGTGGACCTGAAATGATAATTCTATTTTACTCAAAAATGATGAACATATAGGTCTTTAAGGCAACAATCTGGGTTTAATCATGAAATGTTTAATCATGAAATGTTTAATCATGAAATGTTTAATCATTCCTTAGATGCTCTGATTTAATAAAACCAAAATATTGTAATAATAATATATAAATTTTCACTTTTTAAATAAATGGCTGCTACTCTATAAACACAATCACAATTGTAAATATTATATCATTATTAAAAACCTAAGTGCAATACATTAATTTTGCGTCTTGGTTCAGAGTATAATATTGAGGAAACAAAATACAACACCTGATCTAATTCAGGAGGAAATAAATAAAAATAACACACAACGATGCATCTAACCATTTTTCGTTAGTGCAAAGAGTTTTTCTGATGTAGAGAGTCAGCCAAATGTCCCCACAGGAAAAAAAAATCACAAGCAGCCTCCTTTGAAGTAAGTCTGAGTTGAACTACCTAGAGCTTAAAATCACGTGGGGAAAGGAATCTTACTTTTGGTGATTTGGAGAAAGTCATCTCACTGTTCCTGAGCATGGCTGGATAATTAGAATCGGAGTGGAAATCTATAAGGGGAAATGATTTAAAAATAGATTGGTTACCCTTGAACAGATATGAATAAATGATAGTACGGCTATCATAAAACATGGGGTTATCATCTTTGTCTTTATATAACATCTTGATATTCTGGAGATAATACATACAGCAGAATTACTAGAAAAATATGTAATCATCATTTTATTACTGAACACAATTTGTTTATAAAAAACTTCTTACTAATTTACAGGGTTGGGATCTCATGAATAAGGCTGCTACGAATCCTTGCGTGCAAGTCTTTGCGTAGACATATATCTTTATTTCTTTTGAGTAAATAGCTAGGAGTTTAATTGCTGGGTCATAGGGAAAGTATATGTTTAAATTTTTAAGAAACCCTCAAACTGTTTTCCTAAATGGTTTTATAAGCTTGCACCCTGACCAGCAATCTGGAGGAGTTCCAGTTGCAACAAACACTCACCCTGCCTCGATGTTGTCAGGTGCAGTGGTATTTCACTGTGGTATTAATGTGCACATCCTTGATGACTAATGAGCATCTCTTCGTGTGCTTAATAGCAATTTGTGTATTTAATTTTGTATTCACGTATGTGTTCAGATATTTTGCCAATTTATTTATTTTAAATCAACATTTTATTTTAGAAAACAATTTGGATTTACAGAAAAATTGTGAACACAGTATACATTGTTGTTCCCGTAAACCTACACCCAGTTCCCCTATGATTAACCTTTTATATTTGCTTGGCACCTTTGTTAATTTTATTGAACTAATATTGATACATTACTATTAACGAAAGTCAATACTTTAGTTAGATTTTCTTATTTTTCACCTTATGTGCTCTTTCTGTCCCTGGATTCCATTCATGATAACACAGTACATTGAGTTGTCGTGTCTCCTTTAGCTCCTCTTACCTGTGACTTCCCTTGTTTTTGATGACTTTGACCGTTTTGAGTAGTGGCCAGGGATTCTGTAAAATGTCCCTCTATAGGGAATTTTCTGAAATTTTTCTCATGACTAGAGTAGGTTACAGGTTTGGGCAGGAATAACACGGGTAAAGTATCATTTTTATCACATCGTATCAAGGGCACATAAATGAATGTGACTCATCACTACTGGTGTTAACTTTGACCACTGGGCTGAGGTCTTGTTAGGTTTCTCCACCATGAAGTTACTTATTCTAATCTTTTCCACACTGTGTCCTTTGGAAAGAAGTCACTATGTGTAACCCACACTTAGGGAGGGCGGTTTATGCCTCACTTCCCTAGGGGCAGAGTATCTACATAAAATACTCGGAATTCTTCTGCAGGGCAGATTCGTCCCTCCTCCATTCATTTATGTACTCAATTATTTGCTAATATCAATATGGACCCATGGATATTTATTTTATGCTTTGTGTTATAATCCAATCCTACTTTATTTTTTGTTCAAATCATCCCATCTTTAGCCATTGGGAGCTCTTTCACTTGGATCCTGTGTTCCTTTGACATATTCTCTCAACATAGTTTTTTGTTTGTTGTTTTTAGCACTTACTTTGGGACACTAAAGATCGACCAGGCGCACCTCGTGTTCTTTTTCTGTCTTGATCCTATAATTAGCATTTCTCCAAAGATCCCTGAATCCTTTGGAAATGTGGATGCCCGGGAGAAATCATTTTCCTTATAAAGTTTTAAGTGAACAGAGAAGGTTTCTCATGATAATTTGGGAAAGCAGGATAATCCAAATAATCTCTCTTTATCAAATGACTGCTTTATATTTGGATATAGATTTTGGAGTCTATGCGATGACTCATTAAAACTTACAAAAGCGATTGCACTTTCTAGATGTTTTAAATATCTTTTAAAAAACCTGTCTGTCACGACAGGATTTTAAGACAAGTGTGAAATTTACTGAAGTGGCCTTTTCCAGCTACTGTTTCCAACTCTAACATACTCTAGGCATACAAGAATCAGACTAAAGCATTCATTATGTACCTGCTTATGTGCAGTTTTATTCCAGAGGCCTTCCAATCTGGTTGGGAAGACACGTGAACACTGCATTTTAAAGATGGCAAATTCCTGGATTAGACATCAATAAGTTTCAAGTCTAGTTTCAATTCTGCTGCCCATGAGGTACGTGATACAGATATTGTAAAAAAATCACGATCTGGGGGGCGTTTTGTTAGATAAGGAGGTTAGATCAGAGGATTAGCAAGATGCTTTCAAGTGCTAGCATTCTGTTCTGCAAAGGCGACGCAGCCCATAATTAAGAGCTGACCTACTGAGTGTAATTACTGGGCGAGTTCAGAGAACAGAAAGGATGGTGTGAGGTAAAGCTCCGGCGGGAGGAAATGATGAAAGATGTGTGACCAAGGATTTCAGGTGACTGCAAAATGTCTACTGCTTGGATCTATAACCAAAGTGAAACATTTATGACCTGGTCGTCACCTCTCTGTTTTATTTCATGTGACAACAGCGATGTTAATCCACTTTCAATCAAATCGATCAGCTGCTTTATTAAATGACTTACGGCTTATCATCGGACTGAGGTTTCACAGACATGTAGGATGTGTGTTTCATTTCAGAATAAAACACAGAAGTTATTTTAAGCTTAACTTATGTTGAAGAGTAAAATTCCTAATACTTCAGTTGTCTCTTATAATGACCTGTTTCTAGTGCCAAGAGCATCCCTTCTAGCTGGTGAGATGGCTTTTTCAAAGGTTCCCAGATGTTGAAGAATTCTGGTTAGGTATTTTATTTGCGTTCTTGTTTCTGACCCCGAGATGTGTGCGAATCCCCACCTGAGATCAGAGAGCAGCCTGTATAAGGACCTACCAAGTGTGTCAAACAATGTTTGCTACCAACCACTGTGCGTTACTTTCTTTGACAGTTTCAGCTCAGGATTAGAGACCAACATAACATTCCCCACGGTGCTGAGATGCAAATTCATGAAAACAGCTGCCGCTGGTAAACATTTTAAGTGTTGAAACAGCCATCTACTTCCAGTCCCAGGGAAAAATATGCTAAGTTTAGTGATATTAATAAAAGGAATACAAATAATTCCATTTCATTTCTTTTTATGGCTGAGTAACAGCCCATTGTATATATGTGCCACATCTTGTCTGTCATACGAGTGAAGTAAGTCAGAAAGAGAAAAACAAATGCTGTATGCTAACACATATATATGGAATCTAAAGGAAAAAAAAAACGGTTCTGAAGAACCTAGGGGCAGGACAGGAATAAAGACACAGATGTAGAGAATGGACTTGAGGACATGGGGAGGGGGAAGGGTAAGCTGGGACGAAGTGAGAGAGTGGCATGGACATATATACACTACCAAATGTAAAATAGATAGCTAGTGGGAAGCAGCTGCATAGCACAGGGAGATCAGCTCGGTGCTTTGTGACCACCTAGAGGGGTGGGATAGGGAGGGTGGGAGGGAGGGAGATGCAAGAGGGAGGGGATATGGGGATATATGTTTATGTAGAGCTGATTCACTTTGTTATAAAGCAGAAACTAACACAGCATTGTAAAGCAATTATACTCCAATAAAGATGTAAGAAGAATTAATAAAACGAATATATGTGTTTTCTGGGTTTAGAGCTATAGCACAGGGGGATTCATGTGGTTGGAAAGAGAAGATGAAAGAAAATTTTTTTGCCTCTTGGATTCCCTACAAGCAAAATGCCCCAAATTAAAGATTGAGAAGTATGATTTGGCTATGTTAAGAACGTTTCAAAATGACATGAATGGTATTTAAAGTTCAGATGCTAAAAACGTTTTTGTTAATGAGAATCTGCTCCTGGTGATGGCTGAATTATTGTTTTAAATAAACTTTCACCAATTATAACTGTACTGCAGTCTCACATGTGTTTTACTCCTTCCGCTAGGTTGGTGATTGTTATTTGAAGGATACTATGTCTGTTCATGTAGTGAAAAATAAAAGCAGATGACAGAAAGAAGACAAGAAGATGCGAATTAAATGCTAACTAAGAAATGTTGCTCTCTTGATCTGGCACCATGGAGGAGTAGAAAGAACTCTCTTTGCAGCAAATCAGAAAAGCAAGAATCTTGGCTTTACCAGCAATTCCATGTAGAAACTTAAACAATTCGTGTTACGTGTCAGTATCTCAGTTCTTATGTAAAAATGAGTAAATAGGAAAGGACCATCTGTAAGATTTCTTCCAGACCTAAATAACTGATCTTTATGTTAGCAAGAACACTATTGCTGGGCAGAATCTTCAGTTAAAAGAAAGACTCTATAGTAGTAAAGGAAAAAAGGAGAAAAAGGAAGTAACGCTAAGAAGATTGCCAGTCTTACACATAAAATCCTGACAAGAATCGTATTTGTAAGGAGGTATATTATACCAAAAATGATAGAATATTTGCATGTTAAAGCTGGATCTTTTAAAGTTTGATTTGATAATACAATGAGGAAATCAAGGCTCAGATGAGTGAGTGTAAAGGATGCATGACTGGAATCCAGGTTCCCTAATGCCAGGAAGATGTTTCCACTGCGTCAGCTGCCTAGACGGCCAAGCATCACGCTTAATTTAGTGTCATCATGATTTTAACGTTATTATATCTTCTGCCTCATTCTTTCATCTGCTACGGGAGCTCAGATGTTCCTCTCTCATCATTCATTTACTGGACATCATCCTACCTGTCAGGGACTATTCTAAACAAGGGCTACTATTGTAGACGGTGGGGCAATTTTTTGTCATTAGAAGCACCCAAAACAAACGTTGTACAAAAATGTTTACCGACAAGAAGGTCCTACTGTATAGCACAGGGAACTATATTTAATATCTTGAAATAACCTATGATGGAAAAGAATCTGAAAAAGAGTATGTTAGATACGTTATGTATATATATTCTGTTACATGTTTTATATATATATATGTGTATATATAAAACAGTGCTGTACACCATTGTAAATCAACTATACTTCAATGTAAAAATAAAATAATTTTAAAAATGTGTACCTACAGATAAAATTTCAGGCTTCTCTAGCACTTCTATGATATGACTAAAACATGAGCTCAAGGGTAATCTGCTTTATGTCAGCAAACAACCACCATATGTGGACAACATGAATACTGACATGATTTAAATGTATCCCTTCAAATAGATACAAGCTTGAAAAGGAAATCGTCGTCAAGGCAAAACTTTTTTGTTCCTTAAAAACATTCAGAAATGTTATTGATCTTAAATAAATGTAATGAGTGTGTACAGAGTGAAAGTCATCCACTTAAGCATGAATCCGTCATTCTCAGAAGCACTAACTTGTTCTCAGGGAAATAAAACACAAATGTATTTTTTGGTAAGATTTTGAAACATACTTAGCTTATCTATTTACGTATTTTATTATAATTATATTTATTTTTTCAAATTTTAAAGGCTATTAATTATAGAGCTATAATTATAGAGATTAATTATTGAGATCATGGTACCACAGAGTTCAGTTCTCTAATATACTTGTATAACATATAGAATACCTATGTGTAACAGATAAATAAAAATAATAAAAATCCTAAAAAGGATGATTTTGAAGATTTACGTTATTTATTCTTCCCCATTCTTAGCCTATGTTGATATTTTTACCCATCTTTGAGAGAGAACTTGGCTTCTGTAATACTTATGTAAAAGTGCTGACTGAACATGAAATAAAAATTGAGTCTGCATTTTCTTTAAAATTCCTCTAGCCCTAAACAATATTATGGGTAATTCTGGTGTTACTTAGGATAATTTTACACAGAAGCAAATGAAGGATTTCTTGAGAAGATGCATTTAGATGCCCCAACAATTTAAATCAGGTAGTATATAGGCAAAATACAAATAAGCAAGCAAAGCACAAGAAAAACACTACGTGATGAACTTTGTAAAACAAATAAGAAAACCAATCTATTAAATAAATTGATATATTGTTAAAATAAGTTTCCAAACCAAAGCATAAAGAGTGACAAATGTGTATGAAATTTTAAAAAGCAATTCAAGTAAACTTGGCTGCTTTTATGAATAATTATCACAAGATTAGAGTGAAAAATGAAATCATTTCTCAAACTCACAGTGGTCAGCCACAGGTGATGAGATGCTGTGCGTTTAGGTACATTGTTTCCATTTTCTACTAATCACGAGCGACAATTTTGTCCATAAACGATGGGTCATCATTTTTTTCAACATCCAATAAAATTTTTCTCACCACTTCCCAAGTCTTTGACAACCAATCTCCTCGTCATTTTTTTGGGTCAACTTAGCTCAGTGGTTTCCTTCTTCCCAAGGCCACATATTTTAGCTTTTTGTTATGGCAACATCCCACTTCTAGGTACTACTTTCTATACCATGTTTCTGCTCCTGCACAGCAAACCACCTCAAAACTTCGTGATTTAAAATAAAAATTGTTGCTTTCCAACCCCGGCCTGGCAGGATGGCCCCCGCAAAGAAGGGCGCCGAGGAGGCCCAGTCCGCCATCAACGAGGTGGTGACCAGAGAGTATACTGTCAACGTTCACAATATCCACCCCCATGGAGTGGGTTTCAAGAAGCATGCCCCTCAGGCACTCAAAGAAATCCAGAAATTTTCCACGAAGGAGATAGGAACTCCAGACGTACGCACTGACACCAGGCTCAACAGAGCTGTCTGGGCCAAAGGAATGAGGAATGTTCCATACCGTAACCGTGTACGGTTGTCCAGAAAACATAATGAAGACAAAGACACGAGCCCATGTCCCCTGCATTGTCAGGGGGATTCCTAACCACTGCTCCACGACGGAAGTCCCGGATCATCTTTCTTGATAATGGGTTATTGTTAGGTTATGTGGGCTAAGTAGCCACATGACAAAGATATAAAGGCATTGTAATGATAGGATGTGCTTTGCATACAAATTGCTTCAACCAATCGTATTTTGAGAACATAATTAGCAGCCTTGGCAAAAATAAACAAAGATAGCTGTAGGTTCTAATGCAGCATCTTCAGGCCTTAATCTCTCTAGTATGGGAAATCTAAGTAAACATATGCTCCTTTGGGATTAGCCAAATGGGATAGTGGCATATATTGTCATTCAGCACCTTTGATGAGTTATATTAATTAAATGTTACAAGTAAAGGACATTCTATGCAAATGAGGATAATTTTATAATGAGATTTTTAATCTGACCATCTAGGTAATAAACAGGAAGTGACTTTTGTTGGTTTCCATATAGGTCAATAAATCTACATTTTTCCATAAAGTAGAACAACCTACGCCCACACATCGCTGAAACATGCATGTATACTGATGCATGATATTTAATTCAACAAATTTATATTGAGCTCCTATACTGTTGGACACTATGAGCTCATATAATGTGTGGACCAAAAAGCTCGTAATACTAATCTCCTATCTTTGATGCCGTTGATTACAAGGTGAACATTTCTTACATGTGGCACTAAGAGAAAAAGTTGCTGGTTAAAGCAGTTGCCATTGCTAAAAAATGTCTTAGAATTAGTTAAAAAAAATAAAGCAGTAAAATTTATTGAACACTAACTATGCATGAGGCATTGTACCAAACCCTAAACCTCACAACAACCATATGAGGTACCGTTATAACTTCTAACCTACAGATGGGAGAAAGTAGGTTCACAGAAATTAAATCACTTCCCTAAAGCCACGTAATAAGTTACCAAGATTAAGGGTCCCCTCTTTCAACAGCATAGCACTCTACTATTTGAAGTCTAGTAGAGAAAGAACACACTTTATTTTCTAAATAATATACTATGCAAAGTGTTGCATAGGGTTTCTTGGTACCTCATAAGAAAAATATTTCAGGCAATCTCTGAATTCTTAGATACATCCAGATGTGATTTTTTAAAATACTTTAATCAACAGGTGTTGCCTGAACATAGTGCAAAATGTGTAAAGACAGTGTTTGCCAATTCGCATGGGTAACAGAATTGTATAAAGAATCTGAGAATTTTGGAGAGAGAAAAATAGTATAAATCATTTAGCCTAGCTTTCGGAATGAAGAACTTGGAATCCAGGGAGGTCTAATCACCTGCTGAAGGTCAAAGTAGCAACTCATGGCAGAGACAGTAAGTACAATGCAGATATTTCAGATCCTGCTTTCGACAACGCCATTATTTACAGCGCACGTCATAAATGCTGTAGACATGGTGACCCAGTGAAAGGTATTTAGGCAAGTTAGAGACACAACTGGAATTTGTCTTATTATTATTGACAGTAAGGTTTTATTATTTTGTCAATGTGACTGATTTTGGTCAGAGGAAGGTATGTATTGGATTATTAAGTAAGTCTCAAGGGAGCAATTTTGATACCCAAGACCATGTTTGGTAACATCTAGAGACATTTTTGATTGGCAGGACTCAGGGAGGTGCTACTGGTATGTAGTGGAGAGAAGCCATGCAGGCTGCTGAACATCTTACCATGAACGGAACAGCCCCCGCCCAGTAACATGCGCACGCACACACACACAGACACAGACACACACACACACACCCCAAATAATTACCTGACCCAAATGTTAATAGTGCTGAGACTGGGACTTCCCTGGTGGCACAGTGCTTAAGAATCCGCCTGCCAGTGCAGGGGACACGGGTTCGAGCCCTGGTCTGGGAAGATCCCACATGCCCCGGAGCAACTAAGCCCGTGAGCCATAACTACTGAGCCCACATGCCACAACTACTGAAGCCCACACACCTAGAGCCCGTGCTCCACAACAAGAGAAGCCACCTCAATGAGAAGTCCATGCTCCTCAACGAAGAGTAGCCCCTGCTTGCCGCAACTCGAGAAAGCCCGTGCACAGCAATGAAGAAACAACACAGCCAAAAATAAATTTATGGGAAAAAAAAATAGTGCTGAGGCTGGGAGATCTTTCAGTGGTCCAGTACACCCTGAAGAGGAGCTGAACTAGGCAGTTACAGTGAGTTAAGTTCAAGTTTGTTTCATTCATTCACTAAATACTCCTTGTGGGTCTACTTTTGTGCCAATGACTGTGATACTCTCCACATAAAAAGATGAAGATATGGTTAGGATAGGGCAGCCCTGTCTTGACATGGCTCATGGCACAGTGGGGGATATCGATGAGTACTGAGCTACTAAAACATGACATTAAGAGGACAGTGGCGGTGGAAACGCTTGTAGTGACTGGAGCGCATGGAGGAGGAGGATATTACACTTTTCATTAGTTACAATTGATCTGTGTGTAAGGAAAGATTCTACATGGTGCTACAAGAGCACGTAATAGGGTGACACCTAACTGCTTGGTTTATGTAATGCTCCACGGAGAAAGTAACATTTAAGGGACAAAGACAAAGAAGAGGAGGGGGAGACTCCTCCAAGTTGACAGAACACCATGTGCAAAAAAACGGAGTCAGAAGTAGGAGGAGGGCTTCCCTGGTGGCACAGTGGTTAAGAATCCATCTGCGAATGCAAGGTGCACGGGTTCAAGCCCTGGTCTGGGAAGATCCCACATGCCGCGGAGCAACTAAGCCCTCGTGCCACAACTACTGAAGCCTGCGCGCCTAGAGCCTATGCTCCACAACAAGGGAAGCCACCGCAGTGAGAAGCCTGCGCACAGCAACAAAGACCCAACACAGCAAAAATAAATAAATAAGTAAGTTAAAAAAAAAAAAAAGAAGTAGGAGGAAAGGAAACAGTGGTGACCAGACCACAGAAAATTTTGTGAGTGGGAAAGAGAGGCTGATGGGGGTCACCGGGGCAGGATCATGCAGGCCAATCGATGTTCTTAATCCAGCAATGGAAATAAATTGCCCTGAAGTGCAGTTCCAAAACCGAGTAATATCCACTGATCCTAGTGGAAACTCTTGATTATATAAAAATGAAAACAGCAACACTAAATGTGGCCATGCTCTCTGAACGGTACAGGGTGTGATTAGAGTTTTGTTTCATTTACCTCCTCTCAGGTATTTGGGAAGGTGATTATCTAGAACGGTCTTGTGAACTTCTGAAAGTGATTTCAGTACCCCCCCCCCCCCCCCAAAACACACACTCAGGTATATTATTTATTTAAGTCTCTACACATTCTTAGAGAAACGGTTGCAGTGGCTGTGAATTTACTTATTAAAAGCCATCAGAATGAAAGAAATAAAGCATCTCTGAATGTGGCATTTCAGTGAATGGTGGCCTTTCAGAAAGACATTTTAAATTGCAAATGATACTTTGTAGCTTTCTTTTTCTAAAAGATGACAACTGAAAGCAGAAGAAGTTTTTTGGGGTTAGTCTATCTTCTACTTAATGAAAATTGGTTTGAGAGAGAAATGGCATTCCTCTGATTACATAGTATTTATTATATGAAAGACTGTGCCTTTCCCAGGGGTAGAAATTAAATAACTGGAAAATATTTAAGATGATAGGGAATTAGCGGTGCACAAAGAATATAGCTATTTCTCTTCCTTTAAAATACATTTGTGAGGTTTAGTACAGCCACTACGTGGTAAATGGCGAATCTGTGTAGTGCTTAAAATATTTAATGCACAATTTACCTGGAACACGGTTAAACTAAACAGTGAATTAACAATTTGTATATAGAAGCAAAATGGCAAGGAGGAACAGGCACAGACACAATCTAACCGACTGGATTTTGAATCTTTGTCTCTGGCCTCTTACTTGCCCTCTGGCCATGGAGGTTTGTGGGAAAGTTGGATTTAATTGCTGTAGTGTCTAGGACCTGCTACTCAAAAACTGAATACTGGTGGAAAAATGATATATAAAAAATAGAAAGCAAGGCACTATATGATATTACCATTAGCAGGAGAATGTTTTCTCCCATTTGGGGTAACTCTGGTATCAAATTAATAGTAAGGGCCAGGTATTTCACCTGTCTTTAATTATCCTTGAGAATATTTGCCCAAATCCAGTGCAAAAGAAAAGGCAATACTAGAATGTAGAAAAATTGGGCATGACCTCAAACTGATGAATTATTTCTTGCCTTTAACATTCCGATAATTTGAAGTTATTTGGACACTGAGTTGACATACCTATTATTTAAAATAGCTTTGATGTGGTTAAGAGCACACACATTTTCTTCTTTTGTAAAAATGCCACTTGACTCACAAAACTTCTATCATCAATGATAACTAACCATGAGAAAAATAAGTTACTGAAATATTTGCATTTTTAGTTTTAAGAGAGCTATACTTTGTGATATGAGGTTAATGAATACTTCTAAGTATCCCAGAGGGCCGAAAAAGCTTGTTATAATGTCACTTGAAATTATAATGATAGAAAAACAATGACAGCTGATAGCTTTGTTTCCAGAGAACTACACTGGAATAAGGAAAGCAAACATGAAAGATGGTTCCTTGTTCACAAGGAAGGTGAGCTGACCTGCTAGTTAAGATGTAAAACAACGTGTCAGAGCTGTCAAAAGCATCTTTAACAGACTGGACTCAGGAGAGAGTGATGGAAATTGGGCAGAGCAAGCAATTAATTCCACGGTTCATCAAATCACTCAATCCTCCTAATTTTTTTTTAAGATTTTAAAACAAAACCCATGATCATCAAAAGGCTTCCTCCTTATAAATTAAGCATGTAAAACCACATCTGCTTCTTCAGGATGGTTAATGAACTGACATTTAAATCAACTGATAAGAGCACAAGCTAGTGCCATTAGTTAATTAACAACTGAAGAAAACACCCGTTGAGTGCTTGCCATGTCCCAAGTAGTGCACTGCGTGCCGGGGACATAAAAGTGAACAAAATATAGTCACTGCCTCACAGAGCATGTGACATGGCAGTGTGTACGAGCTGACACCCCTGACCGTAATTTCAGGCTTATCAGGAAGTGCCTGGGGGTCAAGGCTGCACACAGAAAAGCTGTCAGGGGCCATTCAGTTCAGGTAAGTGAGGGAAGGTGGAAAGCAAGGGCTTAGACTGTGGGAACACACTGTCATAACACAGCAACCAAACACAGCACACCTGGGAACAAAATAAGTGTGAATACTAACTTCAACTTGGCAGTCTCTGCTTTGGGGCCATCAGGGGCTTCCAACTACGGACAGAAGTGGAAAGTCAACGGATGGAGGTTACAGCTTGCGGCTCAAGTGCTCATCTGTGGGCCCCCATCCAATCAAAAACTAAACTGGATGGTCTACAACCCAGTCCAGTCCTGACACCTGGATTTTTTTTTTTTTAAGTCTTTATTGAATTTTTGTTAAAATGTTGTTTCTGTTTTCTGTTCTGGTTTTTTGGCCGCCAGGCATGTGGGATCTTAGTTCCCCCAGGGATCGAACCTGCTCTCCCTGCCCTGGAAGGCAAAGTCTTAACCACTGGACCACCAGGGGAGTCCCTGGCAACTGGATTTTGACTTATGCCTCAGGAGGTACTACGATGGTGCAAAGGCCACCTGCAGGGAGAGGGGCTTCAAACTGAAATCTGAGAAGAATTCGGGGTCGGCAGAGCTGCCCTGGAGCAGGTAAACTGGACTGGCCACTATCACCTGACCCCCAGACATCCCCGCTCTCTTTCCCTGCTTTTACCCGAGCAGCTACTCTTTCGTTCTGCCTTAAAAATATGAAAACAAAAAGAAGAGAATAACCGGCTAATTAAGTACTAAATCCTTTAGTATTCAGTACATTTTATGTATATATATGGAAATCAATATATAAATAGGAAGTATATAATAATATACGTTTATGATATATAATGCATAGAAATAGATCATAATAGATATTATAAATAATAAATATAAACATATATAATAAATATATATAACAAATAAACAGTGTATATGGCTCATAAAAATGAACTCATTATGGCTCTTGGGGTGGCATTTTCGCAAGATAGTAGCTTCATCACTTGCTAGATACATGCTGTTGGCCAAGTTTTCTAATTCACTTAAACCTCAGTTTCCTCTGCAAAATGGGGGTATTAATGGTACCTGTCTCCTAGTATGGTTGAGAGAATTAAGTCAATCAATATAACAAGGGCTTAGAACACAACCTAGCACAGAGTAGGCTCCAAATCAGTGTCAGATATTTTTCTATGTGGCCAAAGGCATGCGTTGCATCAAGGAAGACGGGATTGTTAAAAGATAGAGGAAAATACCCAGCATCAGTTATTCTGCATTTGACTTTTAACTAAGACGTCTGAGCCCAAGTGATCTAATAGCTTTTGACGGATTTGTTCATGAGAAGAGGGTCAACTAAGTTCAAAATCTTTCTCCTGCATTGTGAGAACTAAGCCAGGATGATTCAGAGTATGGAGTTTCACTGTGAGTAATGATGTAGGGTAGCAGGTCCAATGGAAGACTGCTTGAATGTGAAATCCCTATCATCAGGATGAAAAAGCAAGGAGCTTCTGCTGATGGAAAGAGAGTGGTGCCCCTACTAGGTTCAGTGTCCTGACCTGAACCTGCAGAGAGGACCGCCATCCTTCGTGCTCCTGGGACTAGGTCAAGGGGGATGTGAGTGACAGTAACTATACCAGAACTCCCCACTGAGGGTGCCAACTGCACATCATCACTCAGATGCTATGAGAGGAGCACAGGGTGAAAAATGGTCCTGGATAAAAGGCTTCCGATAGCGCCCTGAGTCTAAGCCCCACAGATGTCATTGCCCAGCACAATCCCCAGGGGTTCCCATGTGCTGAGATCAGGAGGACATCCAGGACACTCTCGGCCAGTGACCTGTGGAGGTCTCGGGGTGGGACAAGGAGACGGCAGGGAGTGGGGGACTTTTAACTGGAGGCAAAGGCTAGAAACAGCAGTGGGTACCAGACATCATCAACAGCCCCCCAATCAGTAGCAGGAAAGATAAGTCACTCAAAGGGAGACCTACCAGGAGCTTCAGCAGGCTTCACAGGTAGGGGGAGAGCAGAGGGAACAGAGGATGACTTCATCCATCATTAGGATGTATGGTCTGGTCTCCCTCTTCACCCAGCAGCCCTCTTGGGGATAAGGAGGAAAAAAGGAAACATAGACTATGGAGAAACAGCCAGAAGAAGGGATTTAAACTTTGCTGGTTCTTTCTCCTAATGAACTAGAATTAACAGAAAGAGACGGGTTTGAACTGGAAGAAACTATTGCCTTGAATTTGTTTGCTTTTAAATCATCCTGTGGGTTTCTGACCTCCTTGCCATAGATTGCTACTTTTAGGAGTTGGGATTCAAAACAAGTCATAGAACACTTGAGAAAACAAAAAAAAAAACAACTACTTCTGTTGAACATTTCAACTTGCGCAGGATAAGATCTGACCCCTCTACAAAACATAAATGACACTCAGGTTTTGCATTATTTAGGTATTATGCAGGGAACCACCACCTTCCCCTTCCCCAGAAGGTCCCTTTCAGTTTGGTGGAGTCCTCATGCACAGGGCTCAGAGGGTCATCTCTATGTGACGTTTCTAAAGATGGTTTTGTATATATAGGCCTATGTCCTTCCCAAAACCAAATTATCCTTTAATGGGCACTCAGAGTTTTGCTTCATTTTGATTCCTCCAGTGAAAGCTGACCATGAATCAGAAACCATTTTGTATATTTCTTTTCCCTCTGAGTCACTAGTCACTAATTAGGAACATCCAGCTTGCTTTCAGAAACTTCCCCTTGTGGGTTGGGGGGAAGTGTCATAACACCTTTAGATTTAGAAGGAAACTTAGGGAGAATCTAGTCTAATTTATGCATAAACTGAGGCCCAGGTGACTTGCAGGAGGCCACATAATAAGTGGCACAGCTGAGCTCAAAATAAGTCTCACTGGCTCCAGCCCGGAGCCCTGAGACACACACTTCAGGACACATCATCACGGGTGGCCTGAAACTACACCAAGACAAGCTTTCAGATCCACTGATGGGGTCCGGCACTCCGTTGATAGACATCCATTATAGAGTCATTCCTCCAAAATATCGAGTACACGTTGTTAGCCCCTGCAAAAACCAGGGTTAGCTGCATTTTCTGAGAGCTTACTTTCCTGAAGAAACAACCTTTAGTTACCAAGAATCGAGTAAAGAAAGAGTTTACCAATTTGGAGGCCTGACGAAAATGAGGGAAAGGAATCTGGTTTAGGTTTTGTTCAGAACAGGGAAAGTGATGTGACTTATGGCTTCGCAAAAAGCAAACGTGATTGCAGAAGGAAAGTGCTTTGAGCTGAGAATTCCTAAGTTTTACTGGAGTTTGGTAAAAGTAGAAGCTATTGATGTAGGAGGCTAATGTCTGTCACAGTCTGGGTATCTTGCAATGAGTTCCTTCACAGCATGTTCATGTTAAGAATAAAGAGGTCTCTATGGTTAGCGGAAGTTTAATGAGGATTACAATGCCCCCCCCCACATGCTTACAACCCATTTAAAAAATCCATAACCTCTAGGTTTATCATGAGAGGGAACATGCCAATTTACGGTATTACAAACATTCTTCAGAAAAACTTTAGTTTCCACAGGCATTGTCGGTAATTTCCTTCTACATTCTGCAATTTATAAATTGCAGAGTATGTGTTACTATGGAAACGACCTCTGGTCGATCTGTTACTCAAATACATGAAAGATAAGCCTTGGGGATATGCCTCCACCAGCCAATAACTTACTGTATGGTTCATCCCTAAATATTTCCTTCTTCTGTTAGCCATTTTGGCTGAGACATCAGAGTAGCTATTATCAAGGAGGCAAATATGGAATTAAACAAAAGCACAAATGTTTTCTGGATAATAAATCAAGGAAGCCTAAAGACTACAGAAAAGGAAGACGAGTGATGTCATTATAGCTAGTATTGGGCAACTGCTTATAGCTGTCTTCTCCTGTAAAATTCACACTTTAACATTCATGTACACCAGAGTGACCTAGAAGCCTTGTTGGAACACAAGGCTGGGCTCACCCTCGAAGTCTAGGATTTAGTTGACTGCGAGGGGGGCCTGAGAATTTGTTTTCCTAACAGGTCCCGGTGAGGCTGACACTGCTGCCAGTCCTGACACCTGACTGAGAACCACTCTAAGCATTAGCTGAAGCATGTTTAAAAATTATAGTAAAACACACACGACATAAAATTTACCATTATAACCATTTTCAAGTACACAGTTCAGTGGTATTAATTACGTGCACACTGTTGGGCAGCCATCACCACTATCCACCTCCAGATCCCTTTCATACTCCCAAACTGAAGCCCTGCACCCGCTAAGCCGTAACTCCCCAATCCTCCTTCAACCAGCCCCTGGCACCCACCATTTTACTTTCTGTCTCTGAACTGGAGTATTCTGGGTACCTCCTAAAGTGAAATCGCACAATATTTGTCCTTTTGTATCAGAATTTCCTTCCTCTAGAAGGCTGAATAATATCCCATTGTATGGCTAGATCCCATTTTGTTTATCCATTCATCTGTGGATGGACCTTGCGTGGTTTCCGCCTTTCGGCTGCTGTGAATAGGGGTTACACAAATTTATTCATGTATCTGTTTTCGATTCTTTTGGGTATATACCTGGAAGTGGAAATGCTTATTCTAAGTGCTTTACGTTCATAATTATACTTCAGCTTTAGAAAAAGATACATTATTACCCCCATTTTATACACGAGGAGATTGAGACACTCAGAATTCACCTAATTCACCTCAGGTCACACAGGTGGTAAGTGGAGGCTGGTTTCCAGCACAGGTTGGCTGGTTCTAGGGCTCAGGTACCCAGGAAACTCAACTCTCTTCTCTACCTGAAGAAGCATTTTATTTTTCATGGAAAACCATTACTGACACAGACATAAATTTTTTAAGCCAACCTTTAGGTAAAAGAGAGATAAGAGTGGATGCAAGTATATGAGAAAGGCACTCCTCCACCCCTTGGTCTAGGCACAGGCCGTGAGATACTGTAATTCTCCTAGATAGCTAGAAAAGACGAGGATCTCTGTTACATAAACACTTAATGATGCACTTAAAGATGCATGATGATTTTGCAAGTATTTCCCCATTTCTACCCTTCTATGCTGTAACCTAAACGTTGCCAGCTCTTTTAGGTGCTCCTTAAATTACATAATTTTCCATCTTATTTGTGGAGCTTTAAATGAACAGTCATTTGTGGGAGATTCTACCTAATTCCCATCTTCCAGTAAGTAGCCTCCCCCGGCCCACGCCATCACCAGAAACATGGCTTTATTCATTCTTTTAGTATAAGAACTCGGATTGTTATTTTACGAATTTGGAAAATTAAATGATCATTAAATCACAAGAAACTCTTATCCCACTTCTTATGCTTCCACTTTCACTTCAATATTTTTCTCTTTCCTGCCAACAAATTTGACAACCTAGAAGAAATGGACAAGTTTCTAGAAACATACAGCCCACCAAAACTGACTCAAGAAGAAACAGATAATTTGAACAGACCAATCACTAGAAGTGAAATAGAATCTGTAATTTAAAAACTCCCTACAAACAAAAGTCCAGGACGAGATGGCTTCACAGGCGAATTCTACCAAACATACAAAGAAGAACTTATACTCATCCTTCTCAAACTCTTCCAAAAAATTGAAGACGAGGGAACACTCCCAAAGACATTCTATGAAGCCACCATCACCCTGATACCAAAAGCAGACAAAGACACCACCAAAAAAGAAAATTAGGGCCAAATATTTTTCTCCTTCCATTTAAAAGGTTAGTGATAATTAATGTAAAGGGAGAACAGCAAATTAAAGATACATAAGTTTATGCATTCTCTTTTTTGAACATATTACCCCCACTCCAAGTTAAATTTTTACTTTTTCATGTTAATTTTTTTTGTACAAAAGGACTTTTAAAGTATTTCTCTTTTATTTAGATATAATGCTTAAGCCTGAATATATTCTGAATGGCAGTCCAGATACTGTTCCTACAGCTTGAGGTACCTTCCCTACATCAACATTTGAGTATGTCTTCCTTTCCACACCTAGAACATTCTCTTTTAGTATCTGAGCTCACATGGCTCTCTGTTCAGAAACTGGTTTCACCAGACAACTCTTTCAGTTCTCCAAGTACTTATGATTCTCCAGATGTTTAATGTGGGATCCAAATGTAACTCATAAAGCTACCTTCTGTTGTAATGTCTCTACTGAGGAATCTTAATTATTTCTTGTTGATATTCGTTTAAATATTTGGTTCTTTGAACTCAAGGAGATGCCTGAATATTCAGTGTTCTCCTTCCCAGCAGTCAGGAATTTTAGTTGCATACAAGAGACACACACTCTGGATCACAAAGTAGAGTTTTGTGGAAAGAAAACTGAGTAGGTCACAGGCTCTGTAGTGCCTGAACAAAGAGACTTGGGGGGTTCTCCAGAAACAACACCCCAACTCCTATAACACAGCCTCTCGCCCACCTGTTCAAAATCTAACTCATCCTATTTCTTTCTCTAACTACTGCTTCACACGTCAATTTCATGAAGACTCTGACCAGCTTCCCGCAGGTGAGACCAGAGGATGCCTTGCCTTAAGCCTGCTTGTACCACACCTCTCACGGCCTGAGAAGGAACTTCCCTAAGCTGCAGTTCTCGACACCCTTGAGAATCCAAGGGTTCAGAGGAGCTAATGCCTACAGGGCCACCTTTAAGCAGTGCGGCAGAGGACGAAGCCTCGTTCATCCCTTTCTACACCCAGGTGCACAGCTGTAACCTGTATTTCATCAGGTCTCCTCAGACAGTCCCCGCACGAAGGATACAGCCCTGTCCCTCTTCGTGGTGAGTAAGTTAGTAACACACCCCTAGACTAGCTTTCTCTCCTTCCCTGCCGTAGCTCCTGCCATGAATTCCATGAATTCCTGCTCCTGGGCTCACATCCCCAAGAAACAATCAGCTCACAAGTCTTTTCCTTCAGGCTTTTCTTCTGGGGAAACCAAGGGTAAAATTGCTTGATTTACTATTTATTATTGCATTTACCCTCTATGAGCTTGTAAGTTAGTCTATTCTTCTATCATTTCTTTAGAAGTTTCTCTAAAGTGACAGCATGCACTCGATTCATTCAAGTCCAACTTAAACGAATACGTTTACCTCATCCTGGTCAATGCATGGGCCTCAGAGAGCTTTCTTTTCCCTTTCTCTGGCTCATAGACTGTTGTTCATGTCGAATCTTTTCTTGTATGTGAATGTCAGATTCCACAAGACATTATGATGTACTGTTCCATGTAATCAATAATGATTTACTTCAGGGACACGGAGAACAGACTTGTGGTTGCCAAGAGGGAGAGGGGGTGGGGGAGGGATGGATTGGGAGTTTGGGATTAGCAGATGCAAATTGGTATATATAGAATGGATAAACAACAGGGTCCCACCATATAGCACAGGGAACTAACTATACAGCAAGTCCCCTACATAACAAAGGAGTTCTGCTCCAAGAGCGTGTTCATAAATCCAATTTGCTCAGAAGTCCAACAAAGTTAGTCTAGGTACCCAACTAACACAGTTGGCTTTACAGTACTGTACTGTAATACGTTTATAATACTTTTCACACAAATAATAAAAAACACAAAAAATAAAGAAAACATTTTTCATCTTACAGTACAGTAACCTTACAGACACGTGAACTAACTTACATGATTGGACATGAAAACACAGGTCCACATCTTTGAAAGTTCGCGACTTGAAGGTTCGTATTTAGGGGACTTACTGTATTCAATATCCTGTGATAAACCACAATGGAAAAGAATATGAAAAAGACCGTATATATATGTATAACTGAGTCACTTTGCTGTACAGCACTAATTAACACAACACTGTAACTCCACTATACTTCAATAAAAAATAAATGTAAAAAATAATGATTTACTTTTTAAAAAAATTTTAGGCAAGGACTGTTCATTAAGAAGGAAAGGACTGCTCATTCATGGCCCAGTTGGTGTCCCTTGTGTGTTAATCCAATGGCAGAAAACAAGCCAGTGAACCATGAGTTCACTGACTCATCAGTGATGTACCAGTTACCAGAACATTCTATGTTTTAAGCTGCTGGTGGGTGCTGATTATTTGTTGGTATTCCTCATCGTTTTGTGTTTGTGCATGTGTGTACTTTTTTTCAATTTTTTTTATTGTAAAATACACATAACAGAAAATTTACCATATTAATCATTTTTAAGTGTACAGTTCAGTGATATTAAATACATACATCATGCTCTGTAACCATCACTACCCTCCGTCTCCATAACCCTACTCATCTTGTAAAACTGCAACTGTATACCCAATAACGACTTCTACTCTCACTTTCATCTGCTCTTCTGCCTTGAATATCATTTTCCCTCTGCATGAGAACACTTGTATTACTTTTAGTGAAGGTCTGTGATGACAGAGTTCTCAAATTTTGTCTGTTTAAAAATGTTTTACCTTGGGCTTCCCTGGTGGCGCAGTGGTTGAGAATCTGCCTGCTAACGCAGGGGACACGGGTTCGAGCCCTGGTCTAGGAAGATCCCACATGCCAGGGAGCAACTAGGCCCATGAGCCACAACTACTGAGCCTGCGCGTCTGGAGCCTGTGCTCCACAACAAGAGAGGCCGAGATAGTGAGAGGCCCGCGCACTGCGATGAAGAGTTGGCCCCCGCTTGCCACGACTAGAGAAAGCCCTCGCACAGAAATAAAGACCCAACACAGCCAAAAAATAAAAAAATAAATAAAAGTTTTACCTCCATTTTCTGAAAGATAATTTTACTGGGTAGACACTTCTATATTGACTACTATTTTCTTTTAGTACCTTTTAGAAATAATTAAAAATAGTTGTATTTTGGTTTCCCAGCTATCATTCTTAGTGTTCCTGCTATGAAGGTAATGCATATTTTTTTTCCGGCTGATTTTTAAGATTTTCTATTTGTCTTTGAATTTTAGCAGTGTTTAGATATGGTTTTCTAGTGATTATCCTGTTCGTGGTTTATATCATTTCTTAAATGTGTAGCTGAATGTTTTTCCCTAATTTGGGAAAACTGAGTGCCATTATATTTTCAAATATTGCTTCTGCCCCGTTATTTTTCTCCTCTTTTCTGGAACTACAATTACACATATGTCAGAATTTTACCCAAGTCCAGTATGTCTTTTAAATTCTTTTTAGGGACTTCCCTGGTGGGCCAGTGGTTGAGACTCCACGCTCCCACTGCAGGGGGTGCGCATTTGATCCCTGGCCGCGGAACTAAGATCCCACATCCCGTGTGGCGTGGCCAAAAACTTAAAAATTAAAAGAAAAATCTTTTTAGTATTTGTCATACTTTTTTCACTCTGCTTCATTCTTGGTATTTTATTCTCACCCTTCCACCTAAACTATCTCTCAAACTACATCTAGCATTTGTCTCGGTTTTGTATGGTTTTATTTCTAGAACTTTCATTGTGTCGTTTATTAGAGTTTCTAGTTCTCTGCCAATTCTCTTATTTTTTTAATGTTTTGGACATTTTAACTATCATTATTTCAAGGTATTCAATCTGATATTTTAGTTGCTTTTCTTCTGCATTTGTTTTTATTATATGGCTTTTTCTTTGGTTCTTAGTCTTTTCTTCTTCTATGTCAAATTCTACTTATTGAATCCTGTATATTTACCTAAAAACATGGAATAAGGATTTACTTCTGCTTCAGGAAGACAGCTGAATTAGAGATGATCTCCTTAATTAATTGGGAGTCGAATACATTTTAAATTAGATGTTTCTGTATTAGTGATTGCTGGTTTCTAGTTCACCTATAACCTTGTGTGGAGATACAAGGGACCCAAGAGAAACCCTTACTGATTTCAAGGACCCGTCCTCCCGGGTGAATATAAACTCCATCTTTTGCTTCCTTCTCCCATTCCCACAGGACTGTGGAAACATTTTTTTTTTCTTCTCAGTCTCTTAGCAACTGCTTTTAGAATTGTCATTGCCTTGGGTGGAGAATGGAGCCAAATGCTAGACTCACATCTCTTGGCTTTTTTCTTTTCCTTAGATCTTAGTTCCCCAAATACCCACTGCCTTAAGGGTAGATCTTTTTGTATCTTCAGTTTTGTTTGTTTCTTTTTGTCCAGTTTCTTCCAGTAGTTCTCAAGGCAAAAGTTGGTCTGTCACAAACTAGGCTGCTATTATCAAGAGCCGAACTCCCCTATGCAGATTATAAAAGCTAAAAGAGATTTGATAGAGTGTTTTATTAAGGGAATAAACGGTGCTTTATTAGGGGAAGAGCTCACTGGCTGGTCTTGCCAGTGTCCCTAAATCTCACTCCCTTATCCCCAGACAGTGTGCCAGCCTGCAGAGTTAATCTGATCTGAGTGTTTTGGAAAAAATGTCTCCTGGATATTGATTCACAGATCAGCAAGGTGATAGTAGCTTCCATTTTTGCAAGTATTGTTTGCTGACAATTAAAGCATGACTTATTTAGAGAAAAATAATTTTTTTCCCAAATGGTAGAAGAAGTGTGGATAGTGAAGATAGTAAAAATTTATGGTAAGAATCAGTAAAGCTGCAAAGCAATACATAAAGCATTATGAGGTTGTTGGGAGATCTAAAAAAAAATGAGCAGATATAATAAGAGTAATATTTTCATAGAGTATATTAATTTCTCCTTGGGGAGAAATAGTGTTACTGTGTATAACCAAGGGCATGTTAACCCTGACAAATGAACAGATAAATATAAAAGCAAAGTACAGCAAAAGCAAAACCACACTGGTGCAGTACAAACGTTAAGTTCTGATTTAGGCTGACTTTGCTGAATCCTGGATCTTAAAAAGAATAATCATTGAAATGTAAGGAAATAAATATGTTGTTAAAATTGTGCTTAGGGGGGACATGGTAGCCCCACACTCACACCCTCCTCCATCTGGACATACCTCTTCCAGACTCTTGCAGGCAGATGAATAAGAGAAGGTGGGGGGAAAGTATCAGAGTAGAATGGCACCATTCGAGCCATCAGAAGAACTGGTGGCACAATCGATTTTGTATTACATCCAGAAGTCCAAGTCATGTACTAATTCTTTTATATTATAATAAAAAGATGATTCTAACATACGAGAAATGGTGACATAGCTATGCCCAACGTGCTCCTGTTCTAAAAGTTAAAATGATAAGCGGTCTTCACTTTGGAGAAGCTGAGAAAGTGGTAAATTCTGGCTAGAAAGAAGGCAAATGCTATTTATGTGTAAAGACAAGCTACAAAAGCTTGTGGTCTGGTTTGACTGATTAAAAATTAATAACAACTATGAAGGCAAACTTGCAGGATTCTCAGGGACTGAGTTCACTTTGTTAGATACTAAGAAAATGTACATATTACAAGGGAACCAGCTGATGCATGAAAAATGAATATCTTCATGTAACTATTATCTTTGTTAAGAAATCAAACATCACCACACTGCACAAACCCCTGCTTAGCTACTATGGGTCATAACCTCCCGCCAAATATAACCACTATCTAGACTTCTAATCCCATTGCTTAGCTGTGACTGTTTATGAAATTTATACAAGTGTACTAACACAACATATTCATGTTTGTGTCTAACTTCCATCGTTCAACATTATGTTTGTGAAATTTGTCCATGGTTGTTCCTTGTAGCATACGTTAAATTCTATTTTCCTGTGTATTATTCCATTGTATACATATACCATAAATTATTTATCCATTCTACAGTCGGTAAGTATTCGAGTTTGAGTTATTGTAAATAATGCTGCTATGAACACGATCATACATCTTTAACGTAGATAGTCTATGCATTTCTTTTGACTCAACCTGGTAGTTGAATGACTGTGTCTTGGAATATCCACACATTAATTGCTTAATATACCGGGGCAAAGAACTGTCCAAGGTGCTAGTAACCATCTTCCTTTCTACCAGCAGAATACAAGTTAACGTTCTTCTCCACCCGAATTTCCAACATACTGCCATCCTTTCAATTCTATCCACTCTGGTAGACATGTGATTTGCATTTTTGGATGCCTAATGATGTAGAGTATCTTCTTATATACTAATCGGCTTATTGGTTGTTTTCATTTGTGAAATGAGATTTGTTAAAGTTGCTGATCTACTCTGTACATGAGTCCTTTGTTATACACTGCAAATAACTTCACCCACTCTCTGGCTTGCCTTTCTAATCGCTTCTTGGTGTCTTTTAATGACCAAAAGTTCTTAGTGCCCAGAGAATTCTATTATCAAAATTTTCCTATACGATTACTCCTTTTTTTTCAAAATGATATTTTATTCATTTTTAAACTGTATATATTTAAGGTAAACAACATGATACACATACACATATCCATATAGTGAAATGCTTAATACATTCAAGCTAATTAGCATATCATCTCGTATAGTTACCACTTCTTTTGTGATGAAAGCACCTGAAATCCACTTCCTAAGAAAATTTCCAGTATTCAACACAGTATTATTAACTATAGTCGTCATGCTGTCCACCAGATCTCTATACTTATTCCTCCCACTTAACTGCAGCTTTGTGCCCTTTCACCAACATCTCTCCCCTCTCTTCATTTTCCTCCCCTCCCTACCCCTGGTAACAATCATTCTATTCTCTGCTTCTAGGTGTTTAATATTCACAATAGCCAGGATATGGAAACAACCTAAAGGTCTCTCAACAGATGAATGGACACACACACACACACTCACTGACATGCAATGGAGTATTATTCAGCCTTAAAAAACAGTGAGATCCTCTAAGTAGACATTTCTCCAGAGAAGACATACAGATGACCAAAAAGCACACAAAAAGATGCTCAACATTACTAATTTTTCAGAGAAACACAAATCAAAACTACAATGAGGGACTTCCCTGGTGGTCCAGTGGGTAAGACTCTATGCTCTCAGTGCACGGGGCCCAGGTTCGATCCCTGGTCGGGGAACTAGATCCCACATGCATGCCGCAACTAAGAGTCCACATGCCACAACTAAGAAGTCTGCATGCCACAACTAAAAGATCCCACATGCTACAACAAAGATCCCACATGCTGCAGCTAAGACCTGGTGCAGCCAAAGTAAAAAATAAATAAAAATAAATAAGCAAATAAATAAATAAGGAAATTAAAAAAAAAATACAATGAGGTAACACCTCACACTGGTCAGAATGGCCACCATCAAAAAGTCTACAAACAACAAATGCTGGAGAGGGTGTGCAGAAAAGGGAACCCTCTTCACTGTTGGTGGGAATGTAAACTGGTACAACCACTATGGAGAACAGTAGGGAGGTTCCTTAAAAATAGAACTACCATATCATCCAGCAACGCCACTCCTGGGCATATATCTGGAGAAAAACATAATTCAAAAAGATACATGCACTCCAATGTTCATAGCAGCACTATTTACAATAGCCAGGACGTGGAAGCAACCTCAATGTCCATTGACAGAGGATTGGATAAAGAAGATGTGGTACATATACACAATGGAATACTACTCAGCCATAAAAAAGAGCGAAATAATGCCATTTGCAGCAACATGGATGGACCTAGAAATTATCATACTAAATGAAGTAAGTCAGAGAAAAACAAATATCATATAATATCATTCATATGTGGAATCTAATTTTTTAAAAAATGATACAAATGAACTTATTTACAAAACAGAAACAGACTCACAGATTTCAAACACAAACTTACAGTCACCAAAGGGGAAATGAGGGAGCGGGGGAGGGATAAATTAGGACCTTGGGATTAACATACACACACTACTATATATAAGATAGATAACCAACACGGACCTACTGTAGAGCACAGGGAACTCAATATTCTGTGATAACCTATATGAGAAAAGAATCCGAAAAATAATGGATATATGTATATGTATAACTGAATCACTATGCTGTACACCTGAAACTAACACAACATTGTAAATCAACTCTACTCCAATAAAATTTTTAAAAAAGGATGAGGAAAATACAACAACAAAAAAACCTAGGGAGATCCTGCCATTTGCCAACAACATGGATGAACCTTGAAGACAATATAATTACTGCTTTTTGCATCCAATTTAAGAAAATATTGCCTACTCCCAAATCATCAAGGAATTTTTATGGATTGCAGCTGTCTGTGGAAATTCTCTAACTTATCATTTTTCCTCTTGATATAGATCACAGTTTTAAACTTTTTTTCTGCTTACTTCAAAATAAGGATGATCACTGGCTCTTCTTCTACTGGTGTTATTTTCCTGGACCTGTTGCTTTGTACACCTCTTAATTGCTTTGAATTAAGTGCAGTCCATTTTGCATGAAAATTTTTACCGGCTGTAGGTGACGCAATATTACTCCAGGGAACTAGGTCTTAAATTTGTGCATGTAGTTAATTTTGGCATCACCTCATGATGCCCTTAAGCAGGACTTGCAGAGATTCAAGAGTGGGTTTAGGTTTTTGTAAGACCTGGTCTATTTTCTGGTTACTCTTCCAAGAGATTGTTTATCAGGATCCCTTCCTTCTTAGGGGCCTAGGTCTCAATTTTTTCACCTTCTTGTGCTGTGAATCTGCAAACATCTCTCAGTATCTTAGACATTTAGGGGCCAATCTCTGCCTTTTGCCCTACGACGCTTTTGCACTGACAAACCACTTTGAGATGAAAACTGGAGCAGAGTTAAGTGTGTTTTGCTCCTCTCCCCTTCACTGCAGGATTTGGTCCTTCAGGTCCTAGTTGCTTTGAAAGAGCTGATCCCCAATCTCTGACTCTCTCACCTGTAAGTCAGTCAGAAACACTCATTAGCAGCTACTTTCTGCTCTGGTTTCTGCTCAGCTTTTCCACATCCTGCCCCCTGCTGTTTAACCATCTACAAATGCCTGGACTAAAAAGGCAGAGGATGTTGGGCTCGCCTCCAGTGGCTTTTCCTTCTCTCCAGGTTCTTGGCTCCACAGTTCTAACTGCCTTGGTACCTTCCAAATGTGTTTTTTATTGCATTTACCTTCTCTACTGTTCTTGGCATTCCGTTGGGTCAGCTGCGAACTAATCCATCGCAGCCAGAAGCAGAAATCTTCAAATACCACACTCTTGAGTCCAAAAATAAAACCGTAAAAGTGAAAGGAAATGATTGATAGGACAAAATTACCATCAATCTAAACTATTTAAGTAAATGTATGACCATACTTCAAACGAGACTATTTGCTGATTTGCTAATTCAAATGTCTCATGGATTTATATTCACTTGGCCCCTCAAGATTCCAACATGTAAGATGTAATTTGGAAACTATTAGCATATATTGAATCCAACTGAATATATATTTATTTCACTTAAACTAAAATCTGAAGAATATCATACCCTTACCACAGAAAGCACTTTAATGATTAGCTGTAGCAGTAGCTGGTATTTACTGTACACAAGCACTTTAATCCACATGTTCATTAAATACACAAAAGGATCACTGTTATTTATATTTTTGAAATGAGGCAACAGGCAGAAAGAGAAAAGAAACTTGTTCAAAGCCCACACTGTGTTAAGCGGAGAAGGCAAAATTCCAACGAAAGTGTATTTGATTCCAAAGCCCAAAGGTATATCTGAAAGCAGCTCTTTTGCCCCTTTCCTATTTACCCATTTCTGTCCTCCTCTAACCTTCAAAGAACCTAATTATAGGAATGAGATGACTAAGCAACTGAAACTAACTCCTGCCTTATGCTTTCCTGAATGTACACCATGCCTTGCCTAACCTGTTGATTCTTTCCCTAGACAAAAAGAAGAATGAAAAATTAAGTAGTTAATGACGAACTCTCTACCCCTAACAGCCCTCTTAGCAATCCTGCAGGCAGATCACACAGGCAAGATAACATGTGAAGACAGACTCAGCCAGTCTGCATGCAATGGAGAATGATGTAGAATCCAACCTCCTCCCCTGATGACTCACTGAGATCCTTCCCACCCCTCCATTTTTCCCTTTATAAACTTTCATGGCTGAGCAGAATCTTTCGAGTTGGTCTCAGGACATGAGTCCACCTTCTCCCCAGATTGCTGGCTTTTCTGATTAAAGCAACTTTCCTTTCTACTGACACTTGCCTCTCAAATTATTGGCTTTTAAGCAGCAAGTAGCTGGACCTGAGTTCGATAACACATTCATTGTATAGGCTGGTCAATAAATTTAGCCTGAGCTATATTTGGAGGATAAAATACTGACTATGAATATAAATATAAAGATGGAATGCTTCTATGAAGTCCCCTGGTAAAAGAAACGCTAGCATTCCTAATGTCGTATGCATGAACAAAAAGGACAAATGAAGCAAATGCTTTCACCTCTGCTCATCAGATTCACCAAGTCTTTACACGCCTCTAATAGTCTGAGGCCCCCACTGGGAAAGCCAGCTCTGATTACATAAGCTTCACCAGGAGCTACAGCTGTCCTTGTGTCCAGGCTTGTTAGTTCAATAATGTGGAAGTGAATATGAAGGCTGTAGGGACCCCAGTGATGATAATATTCTTGGACTTTGGGATGTTATTAACAAATGAGTTGTCTGCAGGAGAGGAAATCACAGTGTGATCATACCTAATCAATGTAAGAATTAAAAACAGGCTAACATGTGGGGAGGCACAGATGTAGATATTAGGATAGCCTGCCGTTTAGTCTGACAGTCACTGGATTCAAGGTCAGGACGAGTGTGCTACGGTTTATTTTCGTCTTCTTTTCCATCATTTTCACTGAACGTGGGCAAAGCTAGAAAATCTTCCTGCATGAATGCAGAGAAAGAGTTCTCTTTTGCTTCCATGCTAAACAGAGACTCGTGGGACCACTTCTTGGACAACAAAGAACTGAGATATAAATAAAATCACCACTCGCTTAGTACCTTAATGACCAGAAAACATTTTGGGGTATCTTCATAATACTGTAATCTACTCAGTAATCTCTTTACTTCAGCTTTTTAAATGTGTTAACAGAGCATTTAATGCATCTCTCAACCCCATCCCATTGTCTACTAGCCAAGAGGAATACTTTATTTATTTATTTATTTATTTTTGGCTGTGCTGTGTGGCATGCAGGATCTTACTTCCCCAATGAGGGAGCGAACTTGTGCCCCATGCAGTGGAAGTGCAGAGTCCTAACCATTGGACCACTAGAGAATTCCCTAGAAATTCTTTACAAGAAATTCTTTACAAAACTGGAGTTAAGCACTTCCAAACAGGTAGTAAGACTGGAGCCATATAAGGAATTAAAAATACATAAAATTCGAAAGACCTTCAAGATGGCGGAAGAGTAAGACGTGGAGATTACCTTCCTCCCCACAAATACATCAGAAATACTTCTACATGTGGAACAACTCCTACAGAACACCTACTGAACGCTGGCAGAAGACCTCAGACCTCCCAAAAGGCAAGAAACTCCCCATGTACCTGGTAGGGCAAAAGAAACAAGAAAACACAGAGACAAAAAAAAAATAAGGACGGGACCTGCACCAGTGGGAGGGAGCTGTGAATGAGGAAAAGTTTCCACACACTAGGAAGCCCCTTCACTGACGGAGACGGCGGGGGGGGGGGGGGCGGCGGGGAAGCTTCGGAGCCACGGAGGGAGTATAGCAATAGGGGTGCAGAGGGCAAAGTGGAGAGATTCCCGCACAGAGGATCGGTGCCAAACAGCACTCACCGGCCTGAAAGGCTTGTCTGCTCACCTGCCGGGGTGGGTGGGGGCTGGTAGCTGAGGCTCTGGCTTCAGAGGTCAGATCATAGGGAGAGGACGGGGGTTGGCTGCGTGAACACAGCCTGAAGGGGGCTAGTGTGCCACAGCTAGCCAGGAGGGAGTCCGGGAAAAAGTCTGGAACTGCCTAGGAGGCAAGAGACCATTGTTTCAGGGTGCACGAGGAGAGGGGATTCAGAGCACTGCCTATACGAGCTCCAAAGAAGGGCGCGAGCCACGGCTATCAGCATGGACCCCAGAGACGGGCATGAGATGCTAAGGCTGCTGCTGCCGCCACCAAGAAGTCTGTGTGCGAGCACAGGTCACTGTCCACACCTCCCCTCCCAGCAGCCTGTGCTGCCCACCACTGCCAAGGTCCCATGATCCAGGGACAACTTCCCCAGGAGAACACACAGCACGCCTCAGGCTGTTGCAATGTCAGGCCAGCTTCTGCCACCGCAGGCTTGCCCCGCATTCCATACCCCTCCCTCCCCCCGGCCAGAGTGAGCCAGAGCCCCCTAATCAGCTTCTACTTTAACCCCGTCCTGTCTGAGCGAAGAACAGACGCCCTCAGGCGACCTACATGCAGAGGTGGGGCCAAATCCAAAGCTGAACCCCAGGAGCTGTGTGAACAAAGAGAAAGGGAAATCTCTCCCAGCAGCCTCAAGATCAGTGGATTAAATCTCTACAATCAATTTGGTGTACCCTGCATCCTTGGAAAACCTGAACAGACAATAAATCATCCCAGAATTGAGGTGGTGGACAGTGGGAGCAATGATATATATATATATATTTTTTCCTTTTTCTATTTTTGTGAGTATGTCTATGCTTCCTTGTGTGCTTCTTCTCTGTATAGCTTTGTTTTTCCATTTGTCCTAGGGTCCTGTCTGTCCGTTTTTGTTTTTTTTTCTTAGTATAGTATTAAGACTTGTTATCATTGGTGGATTTGTTTTCTGGTTTGGTTGCTCTATCAAGTCCAGGAAGCACAGAGAGTCCCATACAGGGTAAATCCAAGGAGAAACATGCCAAGACACATATTAACCAAACTATTAAATACAAGAAAAAATATTAAAAGCAGCAACAGAAAAGCAACAATTAACATACAAGGGAATCCCCATAAGGTTAACAGCCGATCTTTCAGCAGAAACTCTGCAAGCCAGAAGAGACTGGCAGGACACATTTAAAGTGATGAAGGAGAAAAACCTATAACCAAGATTACTCTACCCAGCAAGGATCTCATTCAGAGTCGACGGAAAATTAAAATCTTTACAGACAAGCAAAAGCGAAGAGAATTCAGCACCACCAAGCCAGCTTTACAACAAATGCTAAAGGAACCCCTCTAGGCAGGAAACACAAGGGAAGGAAAAGACCTACAATAACAAACCCAAGACAATTAAGAAAATGGTAATAGGAACATACATATCGATAATTACCTTAAATGTTAATGGATTAAATGTGGCAACCAAAAGACAGAGACTGGTTGAATGGATACAAAAACAAGACCCGTACATATGCTGTCTACAAGAAACCCACTTCAGACCTAGGGACACATACAGACTGAAAGTGAGGGGATGGAAAAAGATATTCCATGCAAATGGAAATTAAGAGAAAGCTGCAGTAGCAATTCTCATATCAGACAAAATAGACTTTAAAATAAAGACTATTACAAGACATAAAGAAGGACGCTACATAATGATAAGGGATCAATCCAAGAAGAAGATATAACAGTTGTAAATATTTATGCACGCAACGTAGGAGCACCTCAATACATAAGGCAAATGCTAACAGCCATAAAAGGGGAAATTGACAGTAACACAATCATAGTAGGGGACTTTAACAACCCACTTGCAACAATGGACAGATCATCCAAAATGAAAATAAGTAAGGAAACACAAGCTTTAAATGATACGTTAAAAAAGATGGACTCAATTGATATTTATAGGACATTCCATCCAAAACAACAGAATACACTTTCTTCTCAAGTGCTCATGGAACGTTCTCCAGGATAGATCATATCTTGGGTCACAAATCAAGCCTTGGTAAATTTAAGAAAACTGAAATCATATCAAGTAACTTTTCCAACCACAATGCTATGAGACTAAATATCAATTACAGGAAAAAATCTGTAAAAAATACAAACACATGGAGGCTAAACAATACACTACTTAATAACCAAGAGAACCCTGAAGAAATCAAAGAGGAAATCAAAAAATACCTAGAAACAAATGACAATGAAAATACAACAACCCAAAACCTATGGGATGCAGCAAAAGCAGTTCTAAGAGGAAAGTATATAGCAATACAATCTTACCTCAAGAAACAAGAAATATCTCAAATAAACAACCTCACCTTACACCTAAAGCAATTAGAGAAAGAAGAACAAAAAAACCCCAAAGTTAGCAGAAGGAAAGAAATCATAAAGATCAGATCAGAAATAAATGAAAAAGAAATGAAGGAAACAATAGCAGATCAATAAAACTAAAAGCTGGTTCTTTGAGAAGATAAACAAAATTGATAAACCATTAGCCAGATTCATCATGAAAAAAAGGGAGAAGACTCAAATCAATAGAATTAGAAATGAAAAAGGAGAAGTAACAACTGACACTGCAGAAATACAAAGGATCATGAGAGATTACTAGAAGGAACGATATGCCAATAAAATAGACAATCTGGAAGAAATGGACAAATTCGTAGAGAAGCACAACCTTCTGAAACAGAACCAGGAAGAAACCAAAAATATAAACAGACCAATCACAAGCACTGACATTGAAACTGTGATAAAAAATCTTCTAAGAAACAAAAGCCCAGGACCAGATGGCTTCACAGGCTAATTCTATCGAACATTTAGAGAAGAGCTAACACCTATCCTTCTCAAACTCTTCCAAAATACAGCAGAGGGAGGAACACTCCCAAACTGATTCTACGAGGCCACCATCACCCTGATGCCAAAACCAGACAAAGATCTCACAAAGAAAGAAAACGACAGGCCAATATCACTGATGCACATAGATGCAAAAATCCTCAACAAAATACTAGCAAACAGAATCCAACAGCACATTAAAAGGATCAACCACCTGGGGTTTATCCCAGGAAGGCAAGGATTCTTCAATATATGTGATCAATGTGATAAACCACATTGACAAATTGAAGGAGAAAAACCATATGATCATCTCAATAGATGTAGAAAAAGCTTTCGACAAAATTCAATACCCATTTATGATAAAAAAACCTTCCAGGGCTTCCCTGGTGGCGCAGTGGTTGAGAGTCCGCCTGCCGATGCGGGGGACACGGGTTCGTGCCCCGGTCCGGGAGGATCCCGCGTGCCGCGGAGCGGCTGGGCCCGTGAGCCACGGCCGCTGAGCCTGCGCGTCCGGAGCCTGTGCTCCGCAACGGGAGAGGCCGCGACGGTGAGAGGCCCGCGTACCGCAAAAAAAAAAAAAAAAAAACCTTCCAGAAGGTAGGCTGAGAGAACTTACCTCAACATAATAAAGGCCATATATGACAAATCCACAGCCAACATCATTCTCAGTGGTGAGAAACTGAAACCACTTCCTCTAAGATCAGGAACAAGACAAGGTTGCCCATTCTCACCACTATTATTCAACATAGTTTTGGAAGTTTTAGACACAGCAATCAGAGAAGAAAAAGAAATAAAAGGAATACAACTCAGAAAAGAAGAAGTAAAGCTGTCACTGTTTGCAGATGACATGATACTCTACATAGAGAATCCTAATGACGCTAACAGAAAACTACTAGAGCTAATCAATGATTTACTTTGGTACAGTAGCAGGATACAAAATTAATGCACAGAAATCTCCTGCATTCCTATACACTAATGATGAAAAATCTGAAAGAGAAATTAAGGAAACACTCCCATTTACCATTGCAACAAAAAGAATAAAATACCTAGGAATAAGCCTACCTAAGGAGACAAAAGACCTGCATGCAGAAAACTATAAGACACTGATGAAAGAAATTAAAGATGATACAAACAGATGGAGAGATATACCATATTCTTGGACTGGAACAATCAACGTTGTGAAAATGACTATACTACCCAAGGCAATCTATAGATTCAATGCAATCCCTTTCAAACCACCAATCGTATTTTTCACAGAACCACAACAAAAAATTTCACAATTTGTATGGAAACACAAAACAGCCCAAATAGCCAAAGCAATCTTGAGAAAGAAAAACGGAGCTGGAGGAATCAGGCTCCCTGACTTCAGACTATAATATAAAGCTACAGTAATCATGACAGTATGGTACTGGCATAAAAACAGAAATATAGATCAATGGAACAGGATAGAAAGCCCAGAGATAAACCCACACACATATGATCACCTTATCTTTGATAAAGGAGACAAGAATATACAATGGAGAAAAGACAACCTGTTCGATAAGTGGTGCTGGGAAGACTGGACAGCTACATGTAAAAGAATGAAATTAGAACACTCCCTAACACCATACACAAAAATAAATTCAAAATGGATTAAAGACCTAAATGTAAGGCCAGACACCCTAAAACTCTCAGAGGAAAACATAGGAAAAACACTCTTTGACAAATCACAGCAAGATCCGTTTTGACCCACCTTCTAGAGAAATGGATAAAAAAACCCAAAAATAAACAAATGGGACCTAATGAAATTTAAAAGCTAGTGCACAGCAAAGGAAACCATAAACAAGACAAAAAGACAACCCTCTGAATGGGAGAAAATATTTGCAAATGAAGCAACAGACAAAGGATTAATCTCCAAAATGTACAAGCAGCTCATGTAGCTCAATATCAAAAAAACAAAGAACCCAATTCAAAAATGGGCAGAAGACCTAAAGAGACATTTCTCCAAAGAAGATATACAGACTGCCAACAAACACATGGAAGAATGCTCAACATCACTAATCATCAGAGAAATGCAAATCAAAACTACAATGAGGTATCATCTCACACCAGTCAGAATGGCCATCATCAAAAAATCTAGAAACAATAACTGGAGAGGATGTGGAGAAAAGGGAACACTCTTGCACTGCTGGTGGGAATGTAAATTGACACAGCCACTATGGAGAACAGTATGGAGGTTCCTACAAAGCTAAAAACAGAACTACTATATGACCTAGCAATTCCACTACTGGGCATATACCTTGAGAAAACCATAATTCAAAAAGAGTCATGTACCACAATGTTCATTGCAGCACTGTTTACAATAGCCAGGACATGGAAGCAACCTAAGTGTCCCTCAACTGATGAATGGATAAAGAAGATGTGGCACATATATACAATGGAATATTACTCAGCCATATAAAGAAACTAAATTGAGGTTTTTGTAGTGAGGGGGATGGACCTAGAGTCTGTCATACAGGGTGAAGTAAGTCAGAAGGAGAAAAACAAATAATGTATGCTAACACATATATATGGAATCAAAGAAAAAAAAAGTGGTTATGAGGAACCAAGGGGCAGCACAAGAATAAAGACACAGATGTAGAGAATGGATTTGAGGACACGGGGATGGGGAAGGGTAAGCTGGGATGAAGTGAGAGAGTGGCATGGACATATATACACTACCAAATGTAAAATAGATAGCTAGTGGGAAGCAGCTGCATTGCACAGGGAGATCAGCTCGGTGCTTTGTGACCACCTAGAGGGGTGGGATAGGGAGGGTGGGAGGGAGACGCAAGAGGGAGGAGATATGGGGATATACGTATATGTATAGCTGATTCACTTTGTTATAAAGCAGAAACTAACACACCACTGTAAAGCAATTATACTCCAGTAAAATGTTAAATATATATATATAATTCCATCTCCAAAAAATATAGCCTCTGGTGTAAAATGAATGTATTTAGTTGAATTTGTCTCTTTTTGCCTCAAAGTGATGGTTTCTTGTTGTATTGTTCCTGTGAAACACTTTGGTGGGTCTTAAAATTATATTTTTCACTTTACTTCATACATATATTAAGATTTAATTTTCTTTTTTTTTGGCAAGAAACATTAAAGGTGCTTGAGAAATGATTCATTGAAAGCAATTACAAATAATCTTTGAGAATAACCAACAGGCTGTCAGGCTGGTTGTGCTGTAGTCCATCTTTCAGAGGTGAACTGAATCTTTCCTTGTGTTTCAATTTACACGCATGTTTTGGCAGAATACTATCAATACATCAGTGATATCTTGTCCTTCTTCGCAGATCGTACCATGAGGCACCTGTCACTTCCTCTTATTAATGGTCACGCTAACTTTGATCATTTGGTTAAAGTGGTGTCCACCAGATTTCTCTACCTAAAAGGCGTTCTGTTCCTATTTTTACTAATAAGCGGCCTGTGGTGAGAAATTTTGATACTGCATTAATGTCCTGTTGAAGTTTTCACCTAAGGGTTGTAACAACCGTTGATACGTTGTTAGTTCTATGTTATTTTCAAGATGGTGGGTTTTCTGTAGTCCTCCTACATTTATAGAATTGTCATTCTACTGAAAGAAAGCTTTCCCTCTCCTCACGTTTGTCTTTTTGTTGATGTTGTTCAATAATGAAAGAACCCTTTTGTAAAGAGGGGCTAATATTATTATTCTGACAAATTTTGAAAGCATGAGCCACAAAAATCCGTGATGTTTGACGCCAGTCCCTCAGGAAATTTGGTGCAAGAACCTGTGCCAAGCAGAGTGCACTTGAAGATTATTGGCACAAACTCCTTTCCATTTCTTGGTGCACATTTGGTTGGCACATGGAAGGCTTTTTCAGTGAGTGCCAGCTCTTGAAACATTTGCATGACCTGCGAAGAATATGCCAGAAATGTGGAGAGGCAGAGGATTCCCAGTCGGAAACCCCACATTCAGAATTGTGCTTTTCTGTGTCTGGGTCTGTATGTGGCTACTGATAAGAGGAGATGATGCCCTGCTTTTCTCAGCCAGGGAACCAACATGTTTCTCTTTCCAGTTCTGACCAGTTACCTCTATATTTTAAATACGAATTTACAAATATAAATATATATGTTAATTAAATCTATTTAAAAGCTCTTTATATATATATACATATATATATATATATACATTTGTGTGTGTGTGTGTGTGGTCCGCGGGCCTCTCACTGTTGTGGCCTCTCCCGTTGCGGAGCACAGGCTCGGACGCGCAGGCTCAGCGGCCATGGCCCACGGGCCCAGCCGCTCCGCCGCATGTGGCATCCTCCCGGACCGGGGCATGAACCCGTGTCCCCTGCATTGGCAGGCGGACTCTCAACCACTGCGCCACCAGGGAAGCCCCTAAAGCTCTTTATATTTTTAGATGCTTTGACTTAACAGTGTTTTGCAAACTTTCTAGCTTTATAAAAGTCTTTTGATTGTGACAACTGAACAATTATATAAGGTATAAATAATAGCTTACCCTTTGTATATTTTACATGAATTTAGTTGCCCTCAAACTCTAGAAGCAGCTAGCGTTACTGGCATCAAATCTCGACTTATTGGATGATGTCTTCAATTTTCTCATAGAAAATATTTTTTATACACCATGAAAGTAGGATGAATATTAGGAAGAGTGCATTTTGCTAAAAAGTAACCTCCCTTATAAACACAAAAGGTTATTTTTTTTTAAGTTTTAAAATAAACATCCAGGCTAAACTATGTATGGTTTTATCAACTAAGGCAGATGAAATATGTTTTGAAATCAGCAAGGAAGATTTTTAGATAGTTGTTTGTTTTCTTTCCTAAGGATAATAGCTCTGCAGTCTAGAAATATGCAACGTAAAAGTCATCCTTATTTAGCCTTGAAACTTCAATAGAGACATAATATACGCTAGTAGTTAAAAGATAGCAACTTAGCATGGGAGCCAGCTGAATGGAAGAGTGAGAAATGAACCAAATCCAGTTTAGAGATACTAAGTAGACGACGATGACTTCTGTTATGAATACAGATTCCCCCACCAGCCTCTGAATGTCCACCCTGTTGATGAAGGGTTTGAAGTGAATCATTATCCAAGTCAAAGATGGCCATGAGAAAATAAAGAAAGGAACAAAATTATGTAGCAATTTGTTTCGACAATATTTTGCTTTTCCAGCTCCTCACGCCTATGAAATCCCTCACAGAATACAGAACAATGCAAAGGAGAGGACCAAGTTACATTTCAGAGGTGTGGAATCAGCGTGTTTTGTCTATCATGGGAACGAAATGATATACAGGATGATTATCCGGCACGGTTAAGTTTCTTAAGTGATAGGAACTACCATTTCACCAAGTTCATTACAGCAATGACTCCAAAAGTGGACAGATCATTTTCCACGACTACATTAGCCACTCTGCAGAAACTCAGCCATTTATTCTATTGTGTGTAAAGGCAGGTCTGGTCAAGGTGTGTTTATCATCCACTGGCAGAGACATCCTCTATGTAACCTCGAGATACAAATTCATTTGTAATTGAAAACTGCTCAATGCCAAATGAAAAGAAAGCAAATTTGTTTTGTGAGTGTTCCAAATACAATAGTCTTCCAAAATATTCATGGCTAGAGAGCACTGGATTCCATGGTAATATCCTGATGCTAGAGAATTATAGTAATAAGAACAGCAAATATTATTGACCGTTTTACTATATACCAGGCTCTGTGCTAAGCTTTCTGAAGACCGAAATTTATGAATTTCTCCCAATAACTCTTTTGTGTTAGGATCTAGATTCCAAGTAAAAAATCTGAGGTTTAAGAAGGCTAGGTTATGTACCCAAGGTCATTCAGGAAAACTAAATTTTCATATTTGTAACTGCCAAGGTAACTGATAAAACATGTTAAATGAATAAGCATCTATTTCTTCTTTTTTCCTAAAAATTAACCTATGTATTTAAGATGCCAACATCTAGTTATTTTTTCGTTGCATACCGTCTGGAAAATAAAAACAAACATTTGTTTACAACTTCAGAGTTCACTAATACGTGACAGTGGACAAAAAAAGCACTCCTGTCGACAAAGAAACATCCCAGCGTTTGTGTAGAGATCTATTAAGTTACAGCAGTAGCTGTGGAGCTCATTTTTAGCTTTCATGATTTTTCAGACAAATCATGCTTCACACTGCACTGTGGCATCCACTTCAAGGTTTTTTTGTCTTTTTTTTCTTCAGTATATTATCCTTTAACGTTGATTTGTGTTAAGAACTATGCAGTACGCATTAATTTAGTAGCTTTCCTTTCATTTTGTTAAAGTGTCCCTGGTGATTTTGCTAAGATGTATATACGAATAAATACATGCAAAAAAAGAAATATGTATAAAGTATACAGATGTAAAGTAAACAGATGCTTCTCAAGGAATGATACACAACATGTTTTCCTCCTCTGTTGTACAAATCAGAATGAAGTTTTGTAGATACTGTGTTTATTTTCTTCACACAAGAACAATGTTTGGGGTGTGAATATATCTGAGAATTCACCTTTGTATGTATAATGTGTTTGTATGGGTAAGTGTTCCTCACAAGTTCTTGTTTCATTTGTATAAAGCTGCTGTACTTGTCTTTTCTTAATCAAGAACTTCCTGTGGGGTATTTTGCTTCTTTTCCTGAGATTTTTTTCACCAGTTAAGATTCTTTCATTTAAGTTATGGAGGAAAAGAAAACAAGGGCAAACAGAGAGACTAATGTGTTCCAAGGACAGAAATAGTGGAAGAATGGTAGGTAAGATTACTGGCGAAATTTAATTTCAAGGCCAATAATATTTTTTTAAACTTCTAATTAATTTTGTTTCACTAACTAGGAAACTGAGACCCTAGGATGTTGAGGTTAGTTTCATAAGATATCAAAGCTCAGTACTGTGGTTAACAGTGAGGACACTCAGGACTTCAAAATTCAAATTCAGATTTGAATTTCCTGCTTGTAAAATGAAGAAAGGAAAATGTATGTCATCCACTGAGGTCTACTTCAGATGTATCAAAAGGCTGAGAGTCACAGACTTAATTTTATATTACATCAACAACTTTATAAATGACAGAATACTACTGAATATGTTTCATTGTCAGACCTGTCCTTAGTTCTTTGTAGAGAATATGCTTCTCCACAGTCCCTAGAAGAGGTATTCCTATTTTTCCCATGATTCCACCTTCCTCTCCATGATCCTGGTCATGGATGATCACAAAGGGATGGACACCTGATCACTGATAGACAGTCCTGTTCCCTTTCTTTGTTCTATAAACTTGCCTGGGGTAACCACAGCAAACTCATGTACAGAGAAGCAGAGAGTGCAAAGAGATCAGAAGGTTCCGGATGGACTGACTAGAGAGCAGAGCTGCCCCAACCTCACTACAGCCCTTGTTTCTAGGGACCAGACCACTCAAGGCCAGGAAAGGTTTTTATTCTGTCCTTAGATTCTACAGGTTCTCCTTACCATAAAGATTTTTTTTCATTGTATAGAATTTGGGTAGAATTGGAGTCTTCCTTTTACTAGAACCAAAATGAAAGCCCCCAGCATATTTCATGGGTGAGTTCTGTATTCAGTGAACAAAACTCCATGGTAAAATAAATAAAATCCCAGAATCACTTACTTATCCATTCATTTTACACATTTTGATAAAAAAACATGAGCACCTCATATATTTTAGGCATTTTCCAGGGTCTGTGGATACAGTAACCAACAAAATGGACACGTATCTTTGTCCTCATGAAGCTTGCACTTCAGTGGGGAAGATAGGTAATAAGTAAGAAGAATATAAAAGAAGTAATAGATGTTAATGATGTCTTCTAAGGAGGAAAATTAATATAAGGGAGAAGACAGCAAAATTCAGGTTGGAGGTGGTTATAATAGTCTATGAAGTGTCCAGAGGAGCCTTTATGTGACAAAAGGACACCTGAAGCAGACAAGGGAGTGGGGCCGAGAGGACAGCTGACGGCAGAGAATTCACAGGTGGAAATAAGTAAAAAGGATTTTAGGTGGAAGCGTGACTAGCAATGATGTAGAGTAGTGAGGGGAGGCTTTGGTTTCCAATTCCACACGTAAGGACCTTGAGGTCACCACGCCGTCCTAACAACAAGTAAAAAGCTGAACAGACTGGAAAAATCAACTGATCTTGGATTTTCTGGATCCATAAGAGAGGTGAGGACACTCTTATGGACCCAGGAGCCAAGCCCCTCCCCAACCAAGACTGGAGAAAGAGGCCGGCAAGTGACTGGGGGCTGCCCCTGGCTTCCCAGAGCAGAGACGTATAAGCCACTGTGCGAACAAGGGACTGCGTTGGGAAGCCTGAACTGTGACTGTTGAGTTTCTGGAGGCTCAGTGTGGACCAGTCTGCGTTAGAACTCCTGGGGGACCCGGTTGTTAGGGCACCCCCTACAAAGTGGTGAGATTTACCTCCTGGAGCTCAACCGGGCTCCCACAGGAAATATCAGAAAAGTATTTCTGATACGTAGAAAGGAAGGAAGTATCAAATATTCCTTTTCCCTCCCCTCCTCCAGCACGGGGAGGGGAAAGGAATCACTTTGAAATACGCTCAAGCACTCTGTTCTTAACAGGCTTGCTCTCAGAAGAAACTACTGAACCAGAGTCTGACCTGCTGAGGTATATTACCAGAGCCCCACTGACCTGGGGAAGGGCAACTCCCAACTCCAGCCCTCTCCAGCCATCCTGTCCCACCTAAGGGGGGAGGGAAAAAAACTGAGCGGCACTCGTGAGGTTCACAGCCCAGAGGCACAGGCTTACGAAAAGAATGAGACCCATGGTAGGGCTATAGACACTTCCCTTCCCCCTACTCCCCTCCATCACAGAACTAAAGGCCTATTTACAGCAGCTCCTTTTAACCCGCTATCACGTCAGGCTATCAAGAAAAAATCCAAAGGCATATCAAAAGACAAAAAACACAATATGAAGAGACAGAGCTAGCATCAGAACCAGATGTGGCAGGGATGTTGGAATTATCTGACTGGGAATACAGAACAACTAAGATTGATATTCTAAGGGCTCTATTAGATCAAGTGGACAACATGCAAGAACAGAAGGGCAATGGAAGTAGAGAGACGGAACTCCTAAAGAATGAACCCAAAACAAGTGCTACACATAAAATAAACTGTAACCAAGATGAATAATGCCTTTGATGGGCTTACTAGTAGACTGAACACAGCTGAGAAAAGAACCTCTGAGCTGAAGGACATCTCAACAGAATCTTTCAAACTGAAAAGCAAAGAGAACAAACACTGAAAGAAAAAGAAACAAACAACAACAACAAAAAGAAGAGAATGTCCAAGGACTGTGAGGCAACTATAAAAGGTACTCATATTACCATGAAGGGGTATAATGTTATCTGAAACTGGATGTCGGTAAGTTGTACATCGTACACTCTAGTGCAACCACTAAAAAAAGTGAGAAAAGAAGTATAACTGATGTACAAAGAAGGGATAGAAAATGGAATCATAAGTTTCTCAAAACTACAAAAGGCAGAAAAAGAGTGGAAGACAAAAATAGGAACAAGGCAACAGGGAAACAAATAGAAAACAGTAATGAATATGGTGAATATTAATCCAACTCTATCAACATAACACTGTGTCAGTATCAATAACCACTCTGGATGTCAATGGTCTAAATGCACCAATTAAAAGAGACTGCCTAAGTGGATCAAAACACATGTCCCAACTATATGTTGTCTACAAGAAACCTACTTTAAAGACATCTATAAAGATACATATAAATAGGTTTAAAGTAAACAGATGGAGAAAAATATGCTAAAATAGTGAGGTGATCGGGTGGCTAGAGTGAAGTGTGCTTGAGGAGGGTGGAGAATAGAGGTCCCAGAGGCAACACGTAGCCAAATTATGTAGAACTTTGTTTTCAGGTCTCTTAATTAAAAAAAAAAAGTTATTGGTAACAATGCAAACAATGTAATAGGGAAGAACAGATCTGACTCCACATTAGATCTGTTTCTTTTACTTTAACCTTTGTGCTCTGTTGCCTGTGCTTAGTGATGCTGGCTCTGTACCTTTTGTAAAAGAATGTTGCCTACAGCCTGATATATACAGGTTAGCCTATTCTTAAGGCTCTGACCTTTAAGAGTATAATTCTTTTCCATTCATAAAGAGATAAAAAGTTGCTTAAAAGGGATTAACATATACAGACTACTAAATATAAAACAGATAACAAACAAGGACATACTGTATAGCACAAGGAACTATACTCAATATTAATATCTGAATAGCTGTGCTGTAGACCTGAAACTAACATGATATTGTAAGTCAACTATACAATAAAATTGTTTAAAAAGAATGGTTTTTATCTTTGATAACTGTATTGATAAATAATAAATAGTGACATAAATTTCAAAAAAAAAAAAAGTTGCACAACAGTGAATAACATTTGTCTTGGAGGTTTACAGAAACATCGTGACCTGACCTATGTGGACAGCTGAGAGAACAAAGGATTCCAACACCAAGAAGTTTGCAACAACTAACCATGCCCCTTCCTTGCCTTGCCTTTAAAAGTACTTTACTGAAACCCTTTGGGCGGTTTGGGGTTTTTCTGGGGCATGACCCTTGCATGGCCCCGCAAGAAACTTTTCTCTGCTCCAAACTGCAGTGTTTAAGTTTGTTTGGCCCCACTGTGCATCAGGCACACGAACTTGTGTTCGGTAACGACAAGGGACAAGACACTGCACATAGACTAGTATCATCACCCGCTGCTTAATCGTAAGAGACTCAGACATGACATATGTGTCGCTTCTTCCTCACGTGCACTGGAGGAACCACAGAAAAAGCCATCAGTTTGGTTCCTGGTTATGCTCATTTACATCATGTGATAACGCAATAATGACTTAACTCTATAGGCTTCAGTTCCTTCATTGAAATTAATAATAGAGGACTGCATACGTTACCTTAACTTTCAATATAAACGTTCATGGCCCCATGGCTTATATCAAGGATTATTAACAGGGATCTCTGGGCTATTAGTCATGGCTCATTTGGTTACAAAACAAAACAAAAACTCATTTCAAAACCAACTCATGATAAGACACAACTACACTGAAGACAGGGCACGGGACCAGTATCTACTGGGTGTGTCGTCTATGTCAAGTGGAGAAGAACGAGAGCAAAGCTCACTGCTCAGGATCCTGTGACTCCTGTCTCCACACTCTGCAGGCTGCCTTACTTTGTGCTCCTCGGACTTTCACATGAGACAGGAGGTCTCCCGGAACACATCTCCCACTCTTTGGAAAGACTCCTCTCTTCAATTCTAACTAGAAAATCCCTAGTGCTACATCATCTGCTCCCTTCTCTGGCCAATCACCATGAAAACCACATTATTAAAGGTGGGGTGAAAGGGAGAAGATCTTCCCTAGAGTAAAGGGGAGAGTGTTCCCTTCAGAGGGGAGGATTCATGGGAACATGGTACAAGCAGCTGGTTTTCCAGGGGACAATTATGAATCCTCCATCGTGGACTATAAAATGGTATGTGTATATGTACAATTTTATGGAGAGATTATCCTTTTCCAAAGGAATTAAGATTAAAGATCTTGGGGTTATTTTTTTTACTACCTAGGATGGAGAAAAACAAAATATATGGGAAAAGTCTCCCTTGACTCCCAGAAAGTGAATCTGAAGTTTAGTCCCAACCATGTACTTTACCAGTTAGCGCCAGGGACAAATAACTGACTTCATCTAGAAAAGGACCAATAACCTCTGACCTCTTCTCCCCAGGTAACAGAAACTGCATATAAGTAACTGTTTAGGAAGCACTGGTGTTATGTACTGCTTAGTCTTCATGACAGTCCTGTGAGGTTACCACTGGGTAATCTGCAGAAGAAACTGAAGCTTAAAATGTTTTATTTTTTGATATGAAAAAAATATTTAAGGTAGTAAACACATAGTCATTGCATTTTTTGTCTATTGTGGTGTGTATTATATTACCTGAACTAATATCCACACATTTTACATATGCAGTTCTATAACTCTGGACAAACTCACATAGTCATGTAACACCACCACCGTCAAGAAAGATATCTGACATCACCCTTAAAGGTTAATTCATAGTCAATCCCTCTTCCTACTGCCCAGTCCCTGGGTGACACTGATCTGATTTCTGTCCCTATAGTTTTCCCTTTTCCAGAATGTCATGTGAATGGAATCACATAGTGTGTAGTCTGTTAAGTCTGGCTTCTCTCCCTCAGCATAATGCTTTTGAGATTCACTAAAGGCAGTTATTCTGTATCAAGAGTTCATTCTCATAGATCGCTGAGTAGTATTCTATAGTGTAGATGTACTATAATTCTTCCATTCATCCATTGAATGGAAAATGGGGTTTTCCACTTTGGGTTGTTTCCAGCTTTTAGGCAGTTACAAATAAAGCTGCAATAAACATTCATGTAAGGTTTTTGTGTGGACGTATGTCTTTTTTTTTTTTTTCCTTGCTGGGTCATATGCCAACCTCTTGTACAAAGGGCTTGTATCATTTTGCTTCCAACCAACGATACAGGAGCGTTTCAGTTGTTCCCTATCTTTGCCAGTATTTGGCATAGTTTTTTTTTTTAAGTGGATTTTTATAATATAGTGGATAAAAGAGAAAATTTGAATTCAAATGTAAGTCTTTCTGACTCTAGAGGGAATAAATGAAATAAATCTAGAATTGTGTAAAAAATTTTGCCTATGGTGTTTGTTTTCTGTATGGGATCCCATGGTAATGGATCATAAGTTATTACCTAATGATTAAAATGCAGAAAATCAGAACAGAAAAGTTATCATATGGACAGTTTGTCCTGATTTCATTTAATTTGCTGACTTAATGGCAGAACAAAACTTGTCTTTAATTGGGATCAATACCAGCAGGACTTGGGAAACTTAAGTTTTAAGAATTTAGAAATTTTACCTTGGGCATAACTTAACTACATTGCCCTTAGAATAAAAAATGAACATGCAGCTTAATGGAGATGCCTCCTACTTTGGAGTTTTTGTAGTTAGAAAAGGGTAAATTAAATTGCACATACAGAGTTGTGGTCTTCAGTATTTCATATATGACCACTAACTGAAGTCTCTCTCTTTATCAAACACTGTGAACATCTTGGTGGCAGGAAAGATCAACTCTTTCCCACTAGGAGGAAGCCCTGTTTCACCCGCAAAGTACAATTACTTCCATCCTTCCTACATTTTCAGGAAAGAATAATTGATGGCCTTTGCCACTGCAGATCTTCATGTAAGCAGGAACTATTCTGAGTTTCATTGCTAACAAAAATTCTTTGTTGAGACGTGGAGGACGCATGGTGGAGAATATCAAACCGATTCTCAAGGAGTGAGTTTCTGTCGTGTCTCATTTCATCCTGCTGCTAACAATGTTTGTATTTAGTCTTTTAGGAGTTTCATGCTATTAAATCTTTTTATTCCTCCCTTTCTCCTCCAGAGTTTTTCTTATCCCCTTTAAGTGGTAGCCTATTCTATTTTAGTGAGACTAGACTATAACCATTTCCTAAAACATGCTTGTGTTTCCAATGAGAAAATTATTTCAACTAATAATCTATTACCAGGGAGATGAAAGAGGATCCTGAAAAATGTTTTCATTTGTTTTATAGACTTTTCTCTTCATTCAAAATGCCTCAAACTTGGTTTGTTTTTTAAAATACTGCCACACATTTGATTAATTTTAGATTATTTTACAGGTGTTTATGGCATTGAGGAAATAGCTATTTATATACACAAATATGCTATGAGAAAATTCAACATCTTCTTCATTACCTACCTTCTTTCCCCAGTAAATCTAATACTCTTTAAAGGAGTCATTGTGTACACAGTTGATTTTTACTATGGTTTTGAATTTATATCATGTACCAAAGAGACAAAAACACCCAATTTTATATTAGCCATTAATTCTTATTTCACTTTTCACACTTTAATCCATTCAACCATCAGGTATTACTTAGTGACTTTTCATCAAACTCAGGACTTCAATATTTCTCCCTGTAGAGATTCCATTTCCAACCCTACTCCTTTTTTTTTTTCCAGAAAATCCCATTCTAGAGGGAAATATTCAAAAAACAGTTATTAAGACAACTGTCTATGAAGCTGAGGACACCTAGTTCTTAGATCCTAAGCCTACAACTTCGAGCTGTATACAGTTGGGAAAGTTATTTAACCTCCGTGGCTAGTTTTCCAATTTGGAGAAGTGGGTTAGTAGAAGTACACCTAGTTCATAGTATTTGAGGATTACATGAGTTAAGGTACACGTTTGTTTTCATGGTACACGGTCAGTACCATGCTAGCATCAGCCACTAGTTTATATCACGTATCACGTACAATTCAGCCCTTCTTCTTTGTACTCTTAGAGTTCTGTTGACAGCCAGGCCCCTAGGTTCTCTTCTATTCCAGAGGGCACATTAAATATTTTATAAACAAAAAATAGTTCCTTCCAAAGAGAAGTTCTGACATTAGTTCACCAGTGAATGCATTTATCATGTTAAAAAGAACCTATGACAGCAAAGGAAACCACAAAGAAAACAAAAAGACAACCCACAGAATGGGAGAAAATATCTTCAAATGAAGCAATAGATAAGGGATTAAACTCCAAAATACAGAAACAGCTCATGCAGCTCTATGTCAAAAAAAAACACAACCCAATTAAAAAACAGGCAGAAGATCTAAATAGACATTTCTCCAAAGAAAACATAAAGATGGCCAAAAAGCACATGAAAAGATGCTCAACATCACTAATTATCAGAGAAATGCAAATCAAAACTACAGTGAGGTACCACCTCACACCAGTCAGAATGGCCATCATCAAAAAGTCTACAAACAACAAATGCCGGAGAGGGTGTGGAGAAAACGGAACCCTCTCACACTGTTGGTGGGAATGTAAATTGATACAGCCACTATGGAGAACAGTAGGGAGGTTCCTTAAAAAACTAAAAATAGAACTACCATATGATCCAGCAATCCCACTCCTGGGTATAAATCTGGAGAAAAACAATCTGAAAGGATACATGTACCCCAATGTTCATAGCAGCACTACTTACAATAGCCAAGACATGGAAGCAACCTAATGTCCATCGACAGACGAATGGATAAAGAAGATGTGGTACATATATAAAATGGACTACTACTCAGCCATAAAACGAATGAAATAATGCCATTTGCAGCAACATGGATGGACCTAGAGATTACCATACTAAGTGAAGTAAGTCATACAGAGAAAGACAAATATATGATATCACTCATGTGGAATCTAATTTTTAAAAAAGACACAAACAAACTTATTTACAAAACAGAAACAGACTTACAGATATTGGAAACAAACTTATGGTTACCAGAGGGGAAACGTGGGGGGGGGGGGGGGGATAAATCAGGAGCTCGGGATGAACACACACACACGACTATATATAAAACATAACCAACAAGGACCTACTGTATAGCACAGGGAACTCTACTCAATACTCTGTAATGGCCTATACAGGAAAGGAATCTAAAAATGAATGAATATATGAATATGTATAACTGAATCACTTTGCTGTACACCTGAAACTAACACGACATTGTAAATCAACTATACTCCAATAAAATTAAAAAAGAAAGAATCTGTGTCTTCCACAGTGATAGCCAAAGTAAATGGCTTGGGAACCCACTGTCTTTATAAATATATTTTATTTTAATTTGTATTAGCAATATTTGTGACAATAGTGGAGGATGCTAACCCTTAATGGTAGCTAACAATTAGGAACCAGGTATTGGGATAACTTATTTACCTATATCATTTTAGAGAAAAAATGGAGATTGGTATTTCCTGCACTATCTCATTTTGTGATGAGACATGTAGATATTTTAGTAAAGTTGAGTCATCACAGCAATATCACTGTGGACTCAGACACACTGGAGTAATGGAGAAAGAGTGAGCTTTGGCACCTTAAGATCCTGTGTCAGCAGCTCAGTTCCTAGATTGGTGACTTTTAGCATGTGACATAGCCTGAGTTTTAAGCCTCCTCTTAGAGTGATGATACCCATGTGAACATTCATTATAAGGATTAAAGGAGATGCTGGGCATTAGAACCCACAGCAAAACGTCCTACACACACACAGTAGGTACTCACTAAATGTTATTCACTTCCCAGACCCCAAACAGGTCATAGGCAGGAAAATTAATCTTTAGTATCATATTTTTCTGATAAATGGTTTAATTCCTCACTTTGTGACTGATTCCTGTGGAAGCTTACAGGCATAATTTACATGAGATTCAGGCCCAGGGCTTCTGCAGTCAGGAAAGATGGTGGAGGTCATACGGCCTGAGTTGGCTACACTTCCAGTGGCAGGGATGCAGCCCAAACAGAGGCAGGATTGAAGGAAATATAGATCCACAGCAGGAGACGAGGGTGCAGAATAGACTTGTACAAAATCAGCTGGCTTGGTTAGTGTTTGCTACATGAAGGATGACCAGCAATGCTCAGAGGCACACAGAAATGAGCCCTGCTTCAGGCTGCAGCAGCTGGAGTGACTCTGCTTCATGCATCTTGCATCCTTCTTGGAGGACGATAGCCAGGCCTTGCTCCTCTCATGGCAAAGCTGACACACAAAAGGACAGGTGGAAATGCACAGAGCCTCTCCAGGCCTAGGTCTGAATTGGTATAATCTACCTTCTGCCAACATGTCATAGGCCAAGGCACTTACTGTAGTCCAGCAGTTACACGGAGCACAGCCATATCCCCTGCAATCACTATCGAAGTCGCAGCCGCTCTGAAGGAGCTCATACACACTACCTAAGTTTCACTAAAATGGCCAGCAAACCACTGCAAAAATCGTCTTTAGCTCTAAAATTACTCAGCCCCTAAGTTCTCATCCTGTGACTGAGCCTTGCACATTTCAAGGGTCACTTTACTATTTCATTCTCTTCATCGATGTTATGAATGATTAGAATCTCTAGAGAACAGAGTCTCTGTGCTCCAGTATGTGGTTGCCAGCCATTCTCCCAGTGATGTACCCATTAGACAACTATACAAGTTACAAAGGCAATTTTCTCAGAGCTGTTCTTGATAACAACTTGAAAAAGGGTTTTGATCAGCCACTATACAATGTGGCTTGACAGTATGTGTTTATCTTCACAGAAGGATTTTCAAAATACAAAATGTTTGCAATCAGAAAATGGAACTGTTTTTAAAGCTTTAATTTATATTCTGTTTCTGATTTTTCATTCCAGTTATTGGCTTTAAAATGATGTCATATGCAATCCACGTTCTACAAGTATAAATATAAATGAAACCTCATGAAATTTATCATGGCTCATTGAACCACAAGTAAATGGCTTTTCTCTTTTTGGTATTATAACAAATTAATTGTCAGTCATTTGCCTAAAATAGCTTCTCTATTTTAACTCCTGGGCGATTCATCTTTTTTCTCGTCTCTTTTTTCTTAGCCTTTTTTTTGTTCACGGCATTCATTACAAGTATAATTGGTGCCCTTCCAGGTCCCAAGTTCATCCGTCTCCCAATCACTCTGGGTTTTAGCCACTCATGTATCCTGTATGCCACTCCCTCTCTGGGAACTGCCCTCAGCCAACAGGAGCTGCTTCTCTTAGGGGGTTAATTCTCCTGCTGTCCATCACAACATAGTCTTAAGGTGTCTTGCCACTTTGCGTACTCTACAGAACATCACCCTGGTCCACTATATTTAGGACACCATATTAATCTGTGGAGCAAAAAGAAGCAAATACTCTAGATGTTCCAATAGTAGGAAACTCTAAAAGATTCAGAAGATTGCCAGAACATCCCCTGAAAATAAAGGAAGATTACCGCACACTGCATCTTTTACAACAAAGAAAGCATCACGCGAGGCAAACTTCTTCAGGTTTTGCACACTCTACACTTGAGGATAAATAATGCGCTGACCCATTTATTGGGTTATGTGGAAGGCTTTTAGTTTTGAGCGTGGTCCCGAGAAAAAAAGGTGGCTGTAGCTGATCCAGGCTGAGGTGCACGTAGCCCTGCCTTTTCAGCCAAATGATTCAACAGACTTCATGATACTAGAGGTACCTTTTGTAGTAGAAAGACACTCTAAAGTATATCTAGAAAGACACAGAAATGAGTTACTATACTTACAGAGGTAATTGACCCTAATCAGAGGCAGACACTGCTGACATCAACATGCCATCAATGGTGATGCTAATCTTGAACACTGCCAGCTTTCTTCACTGGAAAGTTTCTATTTTTCCCTTTCCATATGTTCTTCTTTGGAAGCTACTGATTAAATCCAGCCCACACTCAGCAGGAGGGAAATTGTTATACCACCTGGAGGGGATGTATCTTCCCCGGGAGGCAAAGAATTATTTAGAATTCTTCTCTAAGGCAGACTCATCCCTTCTTCCACATTTATTTATTTATACAATCATTGATTTATACCAATATTGACTCAGATATTCATTCTGTTTTTGGAGTTACAATAAAATACTCTCATAGTTTATTTTGTTGCTCATCATTTTCCAGTTTTGGCCATTGGGAGCTCTTTCAGGTTGACTCCTATTTCCTTTTTGCGTGCCTCATTTTTTTTTCTTTAGCGATTCCTTACTTTCTGGCAATCAGGATCCTCCAGGATAGTCTTATATTTCCTACCCCAGATGAAGAATCAGACATTTCTCCAGGGAGCCATCAGACCAGTTTTAAATGTGTTCTAGAAAATGGGATATGCCAAACAAGAGTTTATTTTTCATAGAGTAAGTTGATTGTGGAGTGGGTTTCTGGGAAAATACTTATGATTCAGGAAAATATCACATTCTGATATATAATGTGCCTTCTCTGATTTCTTTTGTTTTTCCTCATTTTCAGCAGTGAAACCTTCTGACTCTTCAACATATATTTTATCCTAAGCACTTACATTGCTCAATGACAACTGAGAACACACAGTAGAGTTTGTATCAATAGATTTGCATCATAATTAATCCTCCATCAGAGTGAACTAATGGTTATTCCTTGTTCAATTATTGTTTGTAGCTCAAATGGTTAAAAGGGAGAAGAATATAACATCTTTATAATGTAATACATTCATTCATTCATTCATTCAATGGGAAACTGAGTAACTAGGTCTTGAGAGACTGACCAGAGGGGTTAGGGATGGACAGGACATCAGGCAGGTCCTCCTTGGTCCATGGTGACCCTTACTTGATTCTGAGGTGGTGGGGAAAGGCCCACGAATTCTATGCTGTGCAAAGAGAACAAGGAAGAGAAAAACCAAACCTCTTCCTCCTGGTTTCTGACCCAGGATATCAGTTTGATTACCTGTTTAGACAGTAGCTAATTGAACACCCATGCACTGGAAACATAAAAATTCTAGCGGTTCTCATTTTTAGAGAAAATTTAATGTAAAATCTTAAGTTAATGAACATTTAAACCAAAATCTGTTTCAATAAAAGACTTCAACTCATTTGAGACTCTCTCCTGTCCTTTGCCCTCTTCACAGAAACTACTTCATTGTCATACTTGCACATTTTCTTGAATATATTATGTAAATATGGGAACTGATAATTTGTTGAAAAGCTTTAGACTGGTGAGAATTTTTGAATAGAGCTACTTAGAATTTTCAAACACTTGCAGTAACAATCGTTGGGTATGATAATTTATTTCTAAAACAGGGGTTATTTATCTGGAAATGGACTCATCTCCAGCATGTCTCACTATTTAATTAATTTCCTGAAGATGAAACTTTATGTCATCATTAACATGGATGCATGGAGAATGCTTCCATTAAATAAAAAGAAGTCAAAATGCAAAGTTTAATTAGGAGAATATATTTACCAGTAAGAAATAATTAAATATACATTAATCAATTAAAATAAGTGTAGCAGGATTGGGCTCTTTTTGTAGTTATATTCATTCTGTTCTCTTCCATTAAAATTTCTTTTTATTTTACTCACCACGCTCCTGATTTTGCCTCACTATCCCCTCCTTCTCACTCTTATTTTTGGCTTCTTCTCTTATTAAGATCTCTACATGCTGGTTTATTCCAAGAATCTGGGTTTAGTTTTCCTCTCCACCTATACACTCCGTAAGAATTAATCAAGTTGTGACTTTAATTAGCATCTATATATTTACAGCTCTGACCACTCCTCAAAGCTTGAGACACTTATATCCAACTGCATGGGACACCTCACCTGGACCTCTCTTGGGCATCTCTAAATTTTTGCCCCCAGGTGTACCTCTATATCCACACCCTTCACAGTCTTCTCCATGTCATTAAATAGGCTCAAAATCTACCTTTTTCCTTTAGCCAAATTTTATTTTTTTTTAATTGAAGTATAGTTGATTTACAATATTGTGTTAGTTTCAGGTATAAAGAAAAGTGATTCAGTTATACATATTTTTTCAGATTATTTTCCACTATAGGTTATTATAAGGTACTGAATATTTCCCCTGTATTATACAGTAAATCCTCGTTGCTTATTTATTATATATATATCAGTTTGTATCTGTTAATTCCGTACTCCTAATTTATCATTCCCCCCACCCCCTTTCCGCTTTGGTAACTGTAAGTTTGTTTCCTACGTCTGTAAGTTTGTTTCTGTTTTGTATATAGATTAATTTGTATTATTTTTTTAGATTCCACATGTAAGTGACATCATATAACATTTGTCTTTGTCTGTCTTACTTCACTTAGTAGCATATTCTCTAGGTCTATCCATGTTGCTGCAAATGGCAATATTTCACTCTTTTTTATGACTGAGTAATATTCCATTGTGTGTGTGTGTGTATGTATATATATACAGACATACACACACAGATATATATACATACCACATCTTCTTAAACCAGTTGTCTGTTGATGAGCATAGGTTGTTTCCTTATCTTGGCTATTGTAAATAATGCTGCTATGAACATCGGGGTTCATGTATCTTTTCTAATTAGTTTTCATTTTTTCCAGACATATGCCCAGAGGTGGGATTGCTGGATCACATGGTAACTCTATTTTTAGATTTTTAAGGAACCTCCATACTCTATTCCATAGTGGCTACACCAATTTACATTCTCACCAACAGTGTAGGAGGATTCCCTTTTCTCCAAACCCTCTCCAGCATTTATTATTTGTAGAATTTCTTAAAATTTATTTATTTTTGGCTGCGCTGAGTCTTTGTTGCTGCACACGGGCTTTCTCTAGTTGCAGCGAGCGGGGGCTACTCATCATTGCAGTGCATGGGCTCCTCATTGTGGTGGCTTCTCTTGTTGCACAGCACGGGCTCTAGGTGCATGGGCTTCAGTAGTTGTGGCTCACAGGCTCTAGAGCACAGGCTCAGTAGTTGTGGTGCACGGGCTTAGCTGCTCCGTGGCATGCGGGATCTTCCCGGATCAGGGCTCAAACCCGTGTCCCGCGCATTGGCAGGCGGATTCTTAACCACTGCGCCACCAGAGAAGCCCTATTTGTAGAATTTTTGATGATGGCCATTCGGACTGGTGTGAGGTAATACCTCATTGTGGTTCTGATTTGCATTTCTCTAATAATTTGTGATGTTGAACATCTTTTCATGGGCCTGTTGGCCATCTGTATGTCTTCCTTGGAGAAATGTGTATTTAGATCTTCTGCCCATTTTTTGATTGGATTGTTTTTCTGACATTGAGTCATATGAGCTGTTTGTATATTTTGGAAATGAACCCCTTGTTGGTTGCATCATTTGCAAATATTTTCTCCCATTCCACAGGTTGTCTTTTTGTTTTGTTGATGATTTCCTTGGCTGTGCAAAAACTTTTAAGTTTGAAGAGGTCCCATTTATTTTTGCTTTTATTTCTTTTGCATTGGGAGACTGACCTAAGAAAATATTGCCACAATGTATGTCAGAGTATATTTTGCTTATTTCCTCTTCTAGGACTTTTATGGTGTTCTGTCTTATCTTTAGGTCTTTAAACCATTTTGAGTTTATTTTTGTGTATGGTGTGAGGGAGCATTCTGACTTCATTGATTTAAATGAGGCTGTCCAGTGTTTCCAATACCACTTACTGAAGAGACTATCTATTTTCCATTGTATATTCTTGCCTCCTATGTCATAGATTAATTGACCGTAGGTGTATGGGTTTATTTCTGGGCTCTGTTCTATTCCATTGATCCACATATCTTACTTTTTGCCAATACCATGCTGTTTGGATTGCTGTAGCTTTGTAGTATTGTCTGAAGTCTGGGAGGGTTATGCCTCCGGTTTTGCTCTTTTTCCTCAGGATTGCTTTGACAATTCTGGGTATTTTGTGGTTCCATATAAATTTTAAGACTATTTGTGAAAAATATCATTGGTATTTTGATAGAGATTGCATAAATCTGTAGATTGCTTTGGGTAGTATGACCATTTTAACAATATTAATTCTTCCAATCCAAGAGCATGGGCTATCTTTCCATTCTGTTGAATCACTTTCAACTTCCCTTATCAACGTTTTATAATTTTCAGCATATAGTTCTTTCACCTCCTTGGTTAGGTTTATTCCTAGGTATTTTATTTTTTGCACAGAATTTTAAACGAGATTTTTTTTTTTTTACTTTGTGATATTTCATTGCTAACATAAAGATATGCAACAGATTTCTCTATATTAATCTTGTATCCTGCTACCTTGCTGAATTCATTTATTAGTTCATTAATAGTTTTTGTGTGGAGTCTTTAGGGTTTTCTATATAGAGTATCATGAGATCTGCAAATAATGACAATTTTAACTCTTCCTTTCCAGTATGGATACCTTTTATCTCTTTTTCTTGTCTAAATGCTGTGGCTAGAACTTCCAATGCCATGTTGAATAGAGTGGTGAAAGTGGGCATCCTTGTCTTGTTCCAGAATTTAACAGGAAAACTTTCAGCTTTTCACTACTGAGTATTATGTTGGCTGTGAGTTTGTCATAAATGGCTTTTATTACGTTGAGATATGTTCCCTCTGTACCCACTTTGGTGAGAGTTTTTATCATGAATGGATGTTGAATTTTATCAAATGTTTTTTCTGTATCTACTGAGATGATCATGTGGTTTTTGTTTTTTCTTTTGTTAATGTGGTGTATCACACTGATTGATTTGCATAGGTTGAACCCGGACAAGTTTTGTAAGTTATCTATGATCTTCACTTTCTGTTATACCCTACATCCAATCTATTGGTTGAGCTCCAAATAGTCCTAGAATTATCCACTTGTCTAAATATGTGGTCTTTTGTGTCTGATTTGTTTAACGTAACCTGATGTTTTTGAGGTTCACTCATATTGTAACACATACCAGTTGTTTGTTTCTTTCGTATGAATAGTTTTCATTGTATAAAAATACCACACTGTTGATCCATTAAGTTGATAGACATCTGGACTGTTTCTACTTTTTGATGATTAAAAATAATGCTGCTCTAAACCCTTTTCTCAGGTACATGCCTTAGAATTCCTGAGTTGTATAGGAAATATATATTCAACTTTCTAAGGAACTACCAAACCATTCTCCAAAGTAGCTGTACTGTTTCACATCCCTACCAGCAATATATGAAGTTTCCCACTTCCCTGTATTATTGCCAACCCTTGTTATTTCTGTCTGATCCCAATCATTTTTGCTTTACAAATTTCTAGTCAGTTAATTCCAATGGAAACCATTAATTCACATACCAAGTAAATGTGAATGCCCTGTGATAATGCATTTCTACCGAGTTAATGAAAAAAAACATGATGAGTGAAAGGATGAAAGTAAATTATGAATGGTTAGGCTGAAAGCAAGGGCAATCATCTCCCAGTACAGCAGACCAGCTTAATCTTTCTGATCCAGAGAGCCTTGCTCATCAAATCAAAACGAACCTGCTTCGCTGTTGCAACCAAATGAACAGCTAGGTTCTCTAGCACTCAAATACCTGCTCATTGTGCATACATCACAGGCAGGGACGAGATTAACCACTGCACAGAGAAAGTGTAAAATTAAATACTAGAAGCCAATAATACAAAGTAATACTAAAAATTAACATCAATGACCATAAAGAAATAGGTACAGTCCCTGAAGAGCTTTCATTTGATTCTGGGGAATTGAATACTTGTTCAAAACAAACAAAAAAATTGGAATGAAATGATTATCTGGCAAATCATCAATTGTAGAACAAGGTAACTGTTCAAAATTGATGTGTTATATCGATTATTAACTTGAATTTGAATTGAGGTCAGTTTATATCCTGTAAGAATTATTAGGATCTTAATTTCTCTGATAATATTTGAATCTAAAATGTCTGACTAAAGTGTAAACCCATCAGATGCTAAACTCCGATTATTTGGGAGTCACTGTTTTCTTAGAACAACAATGAAAAACAAGGGTATTTTTCAGCATCTTCCAATAGCCATAATATGCACAACCTTTATGTTAACAGAGATGTTAAGTTTCGCATTGTAGGCAAACAGTGTAAAAGAAGCGGAAAGGCCATCTACTTTATATTTTGGAATATTACACTTACAGAAAATTCAGTATGATACATGAATACAGGGTAATAAATCATTTTGTTAGAGGGTAAAGAGATTAATAATATCCCCTTTTGCTTTGATACTGAAAACAAAATGAGTTTTGAATCTTCTTTATATATTTCTTATGTAGTTCTCTCCCAATCACACTGATCACTTTTTATATACAATAAATATATATGCTAGGATACAAATGCAACACTTTTTTCCAGGATTACCAAATTCTAAAAAGCAAATATTTACATTGATATTATATTTGTAAATTTTCACTAAATCAACTGATAAAAATCATTTGTCATGTCTCTAAAGAACTATGGAATCCTATAATTGTAATTACTCAACAAAATGTTACAATATGCAGATAGTTCTTAATTAAACTAAATACCCATGTGACATTTCCAGCAGCCCAAACAGTCTCTTAAATAACTATTTAAGAGCACTAAGTGCTTTAATGAGCACTTAGTATGTTCCCGGGCACTATGTTGAATGCTTTGCACTGCCTAATTTAATCCTTCCTACCACTCTATGAATAAATACATTTACTCACTTTTTACAGATAAGATAACAAAGACTTATTAAGTTTAACTATTTGTCCAAGATCACTTGGCCTCAAAGTGCTGGATTTTGGATTTGAATCTTGGCATGTCCGATTATAGTTAGGTAGCGTAACTACTACATATTCTACCTTTTCCTTAACTCACTGTTGAAAGAGACTGCACGTATAGACACTAGAGTCACTTCAGTATTCAGTGTCCCCAGGCAAGTCAAAGTCACCTGGACCCACACTCCTCTAGAGGATCCACTGTTGGGATCCATGCTTGGGACAGCATCCAGAAGTGGAAAGAGGATGACTTGAGGTGGAAAAGAGAACAGACGGTGGGAACATGCAGGTACAAACCAACTAGCGCAGCTAGAGATTGGGATAGTATATGCTCTGAAAAGTACATGCATCTTTCTGTGCACATCTGGCTTAAGTTTATTCCCTCCTACTAATCTTGGATGCCCTGTGCGTATCAGACGGGTGATTCAGATGGAGCTACCAGCATGCTACCACTCAAATCCAGATCTTGCCTGCCTCAGATTTTACTAACGTTTCTGCATTTCCACCAGAAAAAAAAGCACCAGGTGTATGAAATATGAAAGATGGCTAAAGCATCATTGTGGTCCCCCAGGAATGTAGACCTATAGATAAATAAGGAATTCATCTATTCTAATCCCTTGACTGAACCTTTAACATTTTGGCGACTAGAATTCATGTAGAAACATTTCATCCAACCTGCCTTCAGAAAGTTCATACCTCGTCTGTGAGAAAGTCATGCGTAAACATTTTGAATATCGTCCGAAGCATGTATAATAGAAAATGAGCACAGGGTGGCTGATAAGAGCACCGGAGTGGCATGCCAGTTCCCAAACTCATTCCCAGCAGAAAGACAATAGATGTCACTGCCAAAGTGGCGAGAGCATACCTGCTTCTCTCGAAATCATGCTATAGATGTGTGGGCTGACGCTGGCTGTTCTAACCTTCACCCATGGAAACACACGACCGAGGTATAACAGAAGGGTCCTGCGGAGAGGCTCAACTCTCCAATGGTCTTGCCAGTTCACCAGCATCTGTGAACGGGAAAGGGTTCACAGGGTTGGGTTACGATTAACACATACAGTGGCGGTAAAACCAGGCTCTGGGAATATCATGTATTCTTTATTTAAAAATATCTTAGCAATGTATTAGCTGGGATAATTCTATGTGGCATTTCCATTTTGGATTAATTTGCTTGATTTTGTGGGGTTTCTACAGTAGATAAAAAGTCTAGATTGACTCTGGCATAAAAGTCAATACTGCAATAGTGACAACCAAAAACTAAAGACAAGCCCAGTATACATTTTCTCTCAGGAAAGACCCCAGAAAATTTGTGGGACCATGGTGTGATGGAAAGAACCTCAAAATATGTCTGAGATTTTATTTCTAGAGAGCTCTGTCAGGTAGGATCACAGATCCAGTTTTATTTTTGTTTTTGTTTTGTTTTGGGTTTTTTGTGGTACGCGGGCCTCTCACTGTTGTGGCCTCTCCCGTTGCGGAGCACACGCTCCGGACGCGCAGGCTCAGAGGCCATGGCTCACGGGCCCAGCCGCTCCGCGGCATGTGGGATCTTCCCGGACCGGGGCACGAACCCGTGTCCCCTGCATCGGCAGGCGGACTCTCAACCACTGCGCCACCAGGGAAGCCCACAGACCCAGTTTTAAAGTGATTAGGGAAGTATTATATTATTTGTTCTCTAGTCTTGCAGAACAAATGTCTACAAGTTATCCTGGAAAAACTTTTATAATAGAGACAATTTGTTAAGTCCCAGGATAAACATTAAAATATGTAGCTTTCAAGAAAAGCAGCAAAGCTCACTGGTGGTAGGAGTTATTCAAAGTTCTTCAGTTATTGTTATTGTGTGCACAAAATCAATTAGGTCAAAAAATATTTGAGTTGCTTGCAGAGCATGACACAATTAAAGTCTCTAATTTGCAGCTGAATATCATTCACAGAACTCTAATATGATTTCAGGAAAATATTCCTTAAAGGGAAGATGAATAGATGAATAGATAGATGGATGGACTGTGGGGGAGGGAGAGAGGGTGGGACAGAGAAATTGGTATATACGTGCATGGATGTATAGATATAATTCCCATCAGTTTTTAAACACAGTGGAGAATGGGAGTCATAATCCTTCTCTGATTTTAGTTCTGATATGTGACAGGAGGAGGGGTTCACTGTAGGACATATATTTAATGCAAACCCTTTACATAGTGGTACCAATAGATACAAATGCTTCCATGCACCCTCTTTAGATTTGTAGAGTTTAAAGACTGTGGTCAAATCTCCTAAGTTTTACTGGCAGATCCTTTAAATGGTGGCCCTACTCCCAAGGTGTGATTGGTAGATTTCCTTTTCTGGTATATAATTCCCCTTTCAAACAAAACTACAACCCTCTTGTTCATACAATTAAGCAGCCAATAGCTTAAATGACAGTATTTAATAGTATATTATCACCTGTATGAAAATAAACATAAGACGGCAGTTTCCAGAACGCATTCATCCCTCTGGTAGGAAATGTCCCTCATCCCTTGCACCTCTGGGCCTTTACAGGACCTTCAGGCACCTAATACTCTTCTTACAAGAAAAATGTGCTCTCTTACACATGCAGGTGCATGCGTGCACACATACAAGTCTTTATTTAAGGATTAAATGGAGAAAGAGGGAGAGAGAAAGAAGTGATGCTTGCCAAGAACTCACATAGTATTTAAAGTCAGTAAACAGTCTGCTGTCAGGAGCAACGTACAAGTCTTAAAATAAGATTTGCTTTCTCCAATGCAATTCAATAACTTTGTGCATATTACCTTGGGTCAAATAGGCAGTTGAAGTCAGGGCGAGGGTTATTCACAAGAACAGCATGGAAAGGATATTTCCAACAAGAGGTACCAGATTCTTGCCCTTGACTTACGTCCTGCCAAACTATGTCCTATTAATATGTAAATCTCCTTTCCTAACCCTTTTTTCCATCATACAATTTAAAAGAAAATTTTTATGTAGGAGTCTATGCCTTTCCCCCATCCAAACCCTATGTTTTATTACATAAACTGAATTTAATTGGTATTTGCATGAAAATCAGACAGCAGCCTTCTGAGAGCTCTGAACATATTTAATTCCCACCACCCCAGCATCACAACACACAAGCATCAACACACGTCCCTACCTTGATCTATCTCTGCTTTCTCCTAATTATCATTCTTTTCCTCTGCTTCCCATTGGGTCTATATGGGTTGATGGCAGAGCTGGGAGGGAGATGAGAGATATTTAGTGACTTTCAACATGAGCTCCCTAGATCTGGCTCCAACATGGAAGCTTTCTTTTCAAAATGGCACAATACGTGCACGTGCGCACACACACACACACACACACACACACACGAGTTTGTGCGTTTATACGTTTTAACAATCCCCTCCTTTCCAAGTTATGTTTGGAATACAGATAGAAGCCATCACAATCTATTTTAACAGTCTAATATATATTTAATCTCTCCTTTACACATCACATTACGAATCATAGCAACTAAGACGATTGTTTTTGCGAAAAGTATATGACAAACATTTATTGTTGAAAAAATAATATGATTTCCTCAACCAAAACCTGAATAAATACAAGACAAGTACCTGAGAAAATAGAGGAAGTAAGAACAAAAATTTTGTATTCATCTATAAACTACACAGAAAAAAACAAAGATAACTAAAGAGGTAAAGCCTCTTCCTAACAGACCTCAATCTCATAGGAAACATTTTAAATAGTCCTTATTCTTTCCGACCAAAGTAAGACATTTCATCTTTTTTCTTAATTTAAAAATGCCGATGATTTCATTAGTTCTGTTTTTGGTGTTCTATTTTGGGGGCTGTGATGAGAGCTATTTCACATCTTCAAGAAGTGGTGGTGCAGAAATAACGGGATTGCTACACCCCAGATAATTTAAAATGGAAATCCGAGTGGCAGTTCTGAGAGTGATGAAGAGGAGCCATATGCACAGATATACTCTCTTGAGCCCCAGCAAACTTCTCAGTCTTGCAAAGCAGTGAAAGTAGAATCGTCTCTGGTAAAGCTATGGTATGATTTCACTCGATCTAATTTTATTCCAGAACTATCTAGAGGAAACCACACACACATAATGGATCTACTGCATTCTGACAGTTCCTTGTAATGCTGATGGGATGACCACAGATAAACTACTTTATCGAAAAATTCATGTTTAACTTCCTTTAGGTTTATTTCCATAGTGAAAGAACATAAGGGTGGATCTCACTAACAGCTTCTGAGCTCCATTACCCTGATGACTATTCCAGAAGCCTTGTCAGCAGCAATCATCAGTCACACCTGGCTCACCCCAGAAGCGGGAGGGAACGACATGAGAACCTCCATTACGTTGCTATGGTGAGCGGCGAGGAGCTCAAGTCACAGTTCAGCATCACCTTGGGTTGTCTAGCTAACGTAACCAGAGATCGCAGGCAGGAGTGAAGACAGGGACAGAGGAACTGGCAACAGTTGAAAGTAATACTTATCCGCATCACAACTGCAGGATCCTTCTCGGGTACCCACTGCCCTGAACTACCCTCCCAACGTCCTGACACTCTCAGGCTTTGTCTTCTCTACCTAGGTATCTGAATCCCCCATTCTGCTCCATTCTCTGTTACCAATACTCCACCCTGACTCCCCAAATTTCATCCAATTTCTAATATCATAAATACTATATTAAAATACAAAATCCACATTTTGTATTTCTTCCCCTAAGTGTATTCAAAGCTGTCCCTTTGCTAATATTCCCTGAAAAGCAGGTTCTCAACTCATCTATTTATTTTATTCCCACTATGTAGCACAGGATGCAACAACCCCCGCTCAGTCAATATAATAGTGAACAAATGAATTCCGTAATTTCCAAGTATTCAAAGTTAATGGAAATCTCTGAAGGTCTTGTGCAACTGGGAGGCCAGCATGATGCTCTGACCATCCAATGGTAAGGGACCAACCTGGTGGGATTTGGAATAAAAGGAAAGGTTTGATTTTACTTCATCACTTTGTATATATAGACGGAAAGAAAGGGCTGCAAATAGAGAGGGTATCACTCTGAGCTTGGAATAGTAAGGGAACATAAGAGGAGAGCCCGAGGGTAGTAACAGTCTGAAAACTGACACCATTCAAATCCATACCCCATTACAGTTACCAAAGGGGAAAGGGATGGGGGAGGGATAAATTAGGAATATGGGATTAAAAGACACACACTGCTATATATACAACAGATAAACAGCAAAGATTTACCGTACAGCACGGGGAACTATATTCTATATCTTGTAATAACCTAAAATGGAAAAGAATCTGAAAAAAATATATATATCTGAATCACTTTGCTGTACACCTGAAACACAACATTGTAAATCGACTATATCTCAATTAAAAAGAAATGTAGGTATGCCATTTGTGTCCTAAATTACTCATTGGTGCATGAGGTGTGTACTCTGTTGCACACAGTTTCTCATCGGATTTTTTTTTTCGTTTTTTTTTGCGGTACGCGGGCGTCTCACTGTTGTGGCCTCTCCCGTTGCGGAGCACAGGCTCCGGACGCGCAGGCCCAGGGGCCATGGCTCACGGGCCCAGCCGCTCCGCGGCATGTGGGATCTTCCCGGACTGGGGCACGAACCCGTGTCCCCTGCATCGGCAGGCGGACTCTCAACCACTGCGCCACCAGGGAAGCCCTCTCATTGGATTTTGCCCTCTGGGTTCAGGAGCTCAGTGAGGCAGAGCTTTGGAGATTCCCAGCTCTCTGCAAAGGGCTAGCAGATGAAGAGCAAAGCTCTGTGCCTCGAGATGAAGAGGGGAAATCATAAAGAGAACATCTGGTGATGGCTGGTCTCAGAACCCTGCTCCCATAACTATGGCAGTTTTGGAGAAGGACGAAGGCAAATGTGATAATTCTAATATTTTCTTTTCTCCTCTGACCTGAACAATGGTCACTGGCAAACACACAAATGAAAGCATAGCTGCTATTGGAGTTGCTCCCCATCCCACGACTGTCAGTGACACCAGTGATCCAGGTCACCTCAGGAGAAATGAATCCACCAACAGCACTGCCCACCGTCATCCACATGACACTGTATGTGTTCATAAATATAGGTCACATCTAACCCTTAATAAAGGTAGAAGCAGAGACGCAAGAAAAGCTCCAGATATTTCATAGGCTTTGGCTTCAAGTCAGCAAAGATTATGGTGTGGAAGGCATGGGTGTTAAGAGTTCTCCTTTTATCTCCTCCTTAGTTTGGCGAGTTCCATTCCTCAAAGGACATGGTAACATCCATCAACCTACTCCCAGAGAAAAAAAGGGAAAGCTGAGTTTATGCTAAATTTGCTCAACTTCAGGTCTCAAACATCATAGTTGCTCTCTTAAAAATTTAATTTCCAAAGCAGGAGGTTGCCAGGCAAGACTGCTGTTACTCCAAGGTGGATTCCCTTATGCGGTTCTTTTTTTTTTTTTTTTTTGCGGTACCCGGGCCTCTCACCACTGTGGCCTCTCCCGTTGCGGAGCACAGGCTCCGGACGCGCAGGCTCAGCGGCCATGGCTCACGGGCCCAGCCGCTCCGCGGCATGTGCGATCCTCCCGGACTGGGGCACAAACTCGCGTCCCCTGCATCGGCAGGCGGACTCTCAACGACTGCGCCACCAGGGAAGCCCCCTTATGTGGTTCTCGGGTTTGCTCTTCAATTACTCGCTCATGAACCTTTGAATTGTGGAGACTCTTAATTGATGTCCTATATTTCACAGGATCTCAAGTTTACTTTAAGTTTACAACTAGGTCTGACCTTCAAGATGGCAGAGGAGTAAGACATGGAGATCACCTTCGTCTCCACAAATACACCAAAAATACATCTACATGTGGAACAACTCCTACAGAACACCTACTGCACACTGGCAGTAGACCTCGGACTTCCCAAAAGGCAAGAAAATTCCCACGTACCTGGGTAGGACAAAGAAAAAAGAAAAAACAGACACAAAAGAATAGGGACAGGACCTGCACCTCTGGGAGGGAGGTGTAGGAAACGTTCCCACACACTAGGAAGCCCCTTCACTGGCAGAGACAGGGGGTGAGCAGGGTGGGGGGAACGCTTCGGAGCCACGGAGGAGAGCACAGCCACAGGGTGCGGAGGGCAAAGCGGAGAGATGCCCACACAGAGGATTGGTGCCGACCAGCACTCACCAGCCCGAGAGGCTTGTCTGCTCATCTGCTGGGGCAGGCGGGGTCTGGGAGCTGAGGCTCTGGCTTCGGAGGTCAGATCTCAGGGAGAGGGCTGGGGTGGCTGCCTGAACACAGCCTGAAGGGGGCTACTGCACCACAGCTAGCCGGGAGGGAGTCCGGGAAAAAGTGTGGACCTACCTAAGAGGCAAGAGAGCATTGTTTTGGGGTACGTGAGGAGAGTGGCCTTCTGCTCCAAGTGCTCACAGATGGCAGAGCACCACCTAAATGAGCTCCAGAGATGGGCATGAGTCATGGCTATTATATCGGACCCTAGAGGTGGGCATGGACTGCTAACGCTGCCAGCACTGCCACTGAGAATCCTGTGCACAAGGGCAGGTCACCACCCACACCCCCCGGGGATCCTGTGCAGCACGCCACTGCCAGGGTCCCACGATCCAGGGACAACATCCTCAGGAGAACACACAGCATGCCTCAGGCTGTTGCAACGTCACACTGGCCTCTGCCGCTGCAGGCTCACCCTGCATTCCAATTATGACGCTACCGTACCCCTCCCTCTCCCTGGCCTGAGTGAGCGAGAGAGCCCTAATCAGACGCTGCTTTAACCCCCTCCTGTCTGGGTGGGGAACAGATGCCTGAGGGTGGCTTACATGCAGAGGCAGGGCCAAAACTAAAGCTGAACCCCAGGAGCCATGAAAACAAAGAAGAGAAAGGGAAATTTCTCTGTGAAGCCTCAGGAGCAGCAAATTAAATCCCCACAATTGACTTGATAAACCCTGCATCTGTGGAATACCTGAACAGACAACGAATGTTCCCAAAACTGAGGCAGTAGAATTTGGGAGCAACTGTAGACTGGGGGTTTGCTTTCTGCATCTGATCTGTTTTTGGTTTTATGTTTCTCTTAGTTTAGTTTTTAGTGCTTGTTATCATTGGTGGGTTTGTTTATTGGCTTGGTTACTTGCTTTCTTTTCTTCTTTTCCCCCTTTTTGTGAGTGTGTGTGTGCATGTTCCTTTGAGTGATTTTGTCTGTTCAGATTTGCTTTTACCATTTGTCTTAGGGTTCTGTCCCTGTTTTGTTGTGGTGGTTTTGTTTATTTGTCCTTTTGTTTGTTTTCTTTTTCTTTTTTTTTTTTTTTTTTCTGAATGTGTGTGTATGTGTTTCCTTGTGTGATTTTATCTGTTTAGTTTTGCTTTCACCATTTGTCTGGGGGTTCTGCCTGTTTGTTGTTTCTTCCTTTCTTCCAAGCTGTGCAGCTGGCATGGTCTTGGTGCTCTGGCTGGGTGTCAGGCACGAGCCTCCGGGAGGGAGAGCCAAGTCCAGGACATTGGACCACCAGAGACCTCCCAGCCCCACATAATATTAATTGGCGAGAGCTCTCCCAAAGTGTCCATCTCAATGCTAAGACCCAGCTCCACCCAACGGCCAGCAAGCTCCACTGCTGGACTCCCCGGGCCAAACAACTAGTAAGACAGGAACACAACCCCAACCATTAGCAGAAGGGCTGCCTAATGTCATACTAAATTCACAGACACCCCAAAACACACCACCAGATGTGGCTCTGCCCACAAGAAGGACAAGGTCCAGCCCCACCCACCACAAAACGGGCACCAGACCCCTCACCAGGAAACCTGCACAAGCCACTGAATCAACCTCACCCACTAGGGGGAGACACCAAAAGTAACAGGAACTATGAACCTGCACCCTGCGAAAAGGGGACCCCAAACACAGTAAGTTCAACAAAATGAGAAGACAGAGAAATATGCCGCAGATGAAGGAGCAAGGTAAAAACCCACCAGACCAAACAAATGAAGAGGAAATAGGCAGTCTACCTGAAAATGAATTCACAGTAATGATAGCAAATGTGATCCAAAATCTTGGAAATAGAATGGAGAAAATACAAGAAATCTTCAACAAGGACCTAAAAGAAATAAAGAGCAAACAAACAATGATGAACAACACAATAAATGATATTAAAAATTCTCTAGAATGAATCAATAGCAGAATAACTGAGGCAAAAGAACGGATAAGTGACCTGGAAGATAGAATAGTGGAAATCACTGCCGCAGAGCAGAATAAGGGAAAAGAATGAAAAGAATTGAGGACAGTCTCAGAGGCCTCTGGGACAACATTAAACACACCCACATTCGAATTATAGGGGTCCCAGAAGAAGAAGAGAAAAAGAAAGGTTCTGAGAAAATATTTGAAGAGATTATAGTCGAAAACTTCCTTAACATGGGAAAGGAAATAGTCAGTGAAGTCCAGGAAGCACAGAGAGTCCCATACAGGGTAAATCCAAGGCGAAACATGCCAAGACACATAGTAATCAAACTATCAAAAATTAAATACAAGAAAAAATATTAAAAGCAGCAAGGGAAAAACAACAAATAACATACAAGGGAATCTCCATAAGGTTAACAGCTGATCTTTCAGCAGAAACTCTGCAAGCCAGAAGGGAGTGGCAGGACATATTTAAAGTGATGAAAGGGAAGAACCTACAACCAAGACTACTCTACCCAGCAAGGATCTCATTCAGAGTCAACGGAGAAATTAAAACCTTTACAGACAAGCAGAAGTTAAGAGAATTCAGCACCACCAAACCTCCTTTACAACAAATGCTAAAGCAACCTCTCTAGGCAGGAAACACAAAAGAAGGAAAAGACGTACAAAAACAAACCCAAAACAATTAAGAAAATGTTAATAGGAACAATACATTTTGACAATTACCTTAAATGTAAATGGATTAAATGCTCCAACCAAAATACACAGACTGGCTGAATGGATACAAAAATAAGACCAGTATATATGCTGCCTACAAGAAATGCACTTCAGACATAGGGACACATACAGACTGAAAGTGAGGGGATGGAAAAAGACATTCCATGCAAATGGAAATCAAAAGAAAGCTGGAGTAGCAATACTCATATCAGAAAAAATAGACTTCAAATTAAAGACTATTAAAAGAGACAAAGAAGGAAACTACATAATGATCAAGGGATCAATCCAAGAAGATATAATAATTGTAAATATTTATGCACCCAACATAGGAGCACCTCAATACATAAGGCAAATGCCATAAAAGGGGAAATCGACAGTAACACAATCATATTAGGGGACTTTAACACCCCACTTTCACCAATGGAGAGATCATCCAAAATGAAATTAAGTAAGGAAACAAAAGCTTTAAATGATACATTAGACCAGATGGACTCAATTGATATTTATAGGACATTCCATCCAAAAACAACACAATACACATTCTTCTCAAGCGCTCATGGAACATTCTCCAGGATAGATCATATCGTGGGTCACAAATGAAGCCTCAGTAAATTTAGGAAAACTGAAATCGTATCAAGTATCTTTTCTGACCACAACGCTAACAATTACAGGAAAAAAATGTAAAAAATACAAACACATGGAGGCTAAACAATAGGCTACTAAATAACCAAGAGATCCCTGAAGAAATCAAAGAGGAAATTAAAAAATACCTAGAAACAAATGGCAATGAAAACACGATGATTCAAAACCTATGGGATGCAGCAAAAGCAGATCTAAGAGGGAAGTTTATAGCAGTACAATCCTACCTCAAGAAACATGAAACATCTCAAATAAACAACCTAACCTTACACCTAAACCAATTAGAAAAAGGAGAACAACAAAAGAAAAAATCCCAAAGTTAGCAGAAGGAAAGAAATCATAAAGATCAGATCAGAAATAAATGAAAAACAAATGAAGGAAACGATAGCAAAATCAATAAAACTAAAAGCTGGATCTTTGAGAAGATAAACAAAAGTGAAAAACCATTAGCCAGACTCATCAAGAAAAAAAGGGAGAAGACTCAAATCAACAGAATTAGAAATGAAAAAGGAGAAGTAACAACTGACACTGCAGAAACAGAAAGGATCATGAGAGATTATTACAGGCAACTATATGGCAATAAAATGGACAACCTGTAAGAAACGGACAAATTCTTAGAAAAGGACAACATTCCGAGACTGAAGCAGGAAGAAATATAGAGAATAGAAACAGACCAAACACAAGTATTGACATTGAAACTGTGATTAAGGCTCTTCCAACAGACAAAAGCCCAGGGCCAGATGGCTTCACAGGCGAATTCTATCAAACATTTAGAGAAGAGCTAACACCTATCCTTCTCAAACGCTTCCAAAATATAGCAGAGGGAGGAACACTCCCAAACTGATTCTACGAGGCCACCATCACCCTGATACCAAAACCAGACAAAGATGTCACAAAAAAAGAAAACTACAGGCCAGTATCACTGATGAACGTAGATGCAAAAATCCTCAACAAAATACTAGCAAACAGAATCCAACAGCACATTAAAAGGATCATACACCATGATCAAGTGGGGTTTATCCCAGGAATGCAAGGATTCTTCAATATACACACATCAATCAATGTGATACATCACATTTACAAATTGAAGGATAAAAACCATATGACAATCTCAAAAGATGCTGAAAAAGCTTTTGACAAAATTCAACACACATTTATGATTAAAAAAACTCCCCAGGAAGTGGGCATAGAGGGAACCTACCTCAACATAAGAAAGGCCATGTATGACAAACCCACAGCCAACAGCATTCTCAACGGTGAAAAACTGAAACCATTTCCTCTAAGATCAGGAACAAGATAAGGGCACCCACTCTCACGACTATTATTCAACATAGTTTCGGAAGTTTTAGCCACGGCAATCAGAGAATAAAAAGAAATAAAAGGAATCCAAATCAAAAAAGAAGAGGTAAAATTGTCACTGTTTGCAGATGACATGACACTATACATACAGAATCCTAAAGATGCTACCAGAAAACTGCTAGAGCTAATCAGTGAATGTGGTAAAGTAGCAGGATACAAAATTAATGCAAAGAAATCACTTGCATTCCTATACACTAATGACAAAAATCTGAAAGAGAAATTAGGGAAACCCTCCGATTTACCACTGCAACAGAAAGAAAAAAATACCTAGGAATAAACCTGCCTAAGGAGACAAAAGACCTGTATGCAGAAAACTATAAGACACTGATGAAAGAAATTAAAGTTGATACAAACAGATGGAGAGATATACCATCTTCTTGGAGTGGAACAATCAACATCGTGAAAATGAATATACTACCCAAAGCAATCTATGGATTCAATGCAATCCCTATCAAACTACCAATGGCATTTTTCACAGAACTAGAACAAAAAATTGCACAATTTGTATGGAAACACAAAAGACCCCGAATAGCAAAAGAAATTTTGAGAGAAAAAAAAAAAAAAAGGAGTTGGACAAATCAGACTCTCTGACTTCAGATGATACTACAAAGCTACAGTAATTAAGAGAGTATGGTACTGGCATAAAAACAGAAATATAGATCAATGGAGCAGGATAGAAAGCCCAGAGATAAACCCATGTACATATGGTCACCTTATTTTTGATAAAGGAGGCAAGAATATACAATGGAGAAAGACAGCCTCTTCAATAAGTGGTGCTGGGAAAACTGGACAGCTACATGTAAAAGAATGACATTAGAACCCGTCCAAACACCATACACAAAAATAAACTCAAAATGGATTAAAGACCTAAATGTAAGGCCAGACACTATAAAACTCTTAAAGGGAAACATAGAACACTCTATGACATAAATCACAGCAAGATCCTTTTTGATCACCCTCTACAATAATGGAAATAAAAACAAAAATAAACAAATGGGACTAATGAAACTTAAAAGCTTTGGCACAGCAAAGGAAACCATAAACAGGATGAAAAGACAACACTCAGAATGGGAGAAAATATTTGCAAGCAAAGCAACTGACAAAGGATTAATCTCTAAAATATACAAGCAGCTCATACAACTCAATATCAAAAAAACCCCAAACAACCCAATCCAAAAACGGGCGGAAGACTTAAATAGACTTTTCTCCAAAAAAGATATACAGATTGCCAACAAACACATGAAAGGATGCTCAACATCACTAATCATTAGAGAAATGCAAATGAAACCACAACGAGGTATCACCTCACACCAGCCAGAATGGCCATCATCAAAAAATCTACAGGGCTTCCCTGGTGGCGCAGTGATTGAGAGTCCGCCTGTCGATGCAGAGGACACGGGTTCGTGCCCCGGTCCGGGAAGATCCCACATGCCGCGGAGCGGCTGGGCTCGTGGGCCCGTGGGCCATGGCCGCTGAGCCTGCGTGTCCGGAGCCTGTGCTCCGCAACGCGAGAGGCCACAATAGTGGGAGGCCACAACAGGGAGAGGCCTGCGTACCAAAAAAAAAAAAAAAAAAAAAAATCTACAAACAGGGCTTCCCTGGTGGCGCAGTGGTTGGGAGTCCGCCTGCCAATGCGGGGGGTGCGGGTTCGTGCGCCAGTCCGGTAGGATCCCACGTGCCGCAGAGCGGCTGGGCCCATGGGCCATGGCTGCTGGGCCTGTGCATCCGGAGCCTGTGCTCCGCGACGAAGAGGCCACAGCAGTGGGAGGCCTGCGTACCGCAAAAAAAAAAAAAATCTACAAACAATAAGTGCTGGAGAGGGTGTGGAGAAAAGGGAACTCTCTTACACTGTTGGTGGGAATGTAAATTGATACAGTCATTATGGAGAACAGTATGGAGGTTCCTTAAAAAACTAAAAATAGAACTACCATATGACTCAGCAATCCCACTACTGTGCATATACCCTGAGAAAACCATAATTCAAAAAGAGACATGTACCACAATGTTCATTATAGCTGTATTTACAACAGCTAGGACATGTAAGCAACCTAAGTGTCCATCAACAGATGAATGGATAAAGAAGATGTGGCACATATATACGATGGAATATTACTCAGCCATAAAAAGAAATGAAACTGAGTTATTGGTAGTGAGATGGATGGACCTAGAGTCTGTCATACAGAGTTAAGTAAGTTAGAAAGAGAAAAACAAATACCGTATGCTAACACATATATATGGAATCTAAAAAAAAATGGTTCCAATGAACCAGGGGCAGGACAGGAATAAAGATGCAGACATAGAGAATGGACTTGAGGACACAGAGAGGGGGAAGGGTAAGCTGGGATGAAGTGAAAGAGTGGCACTGACATATATACACTACCAAATTTAAAATAGATAGCTAGAGGGAAGCAGCTGCATAGCACGGGGAGATCAGCTAGGTGCTTTGTGACCACCTAGAGGGCTGGGATAGGGAGTGTGGGAGGGAGATGCAAGAGGGAGGGGATATGGGGATATATGTATACATACAGATGATTCACTTTGTTATACAGCAGAAACTAACACGCCACTGTAAAGCAGTTATACTCCAATAAAGATGTTAAAAAAAAAAGGAAGTTTACAACTAAAGATCTCTATTTTTTCCTATAAAGACACATACATAAAACCCAATCCTACCTACACTCTAAAAGCACAAAAATAGAAGATTAAAATGTTGCCAGTTTAGATGGGATTAAATATAGAAAATCCTAGTCTAATATAATTATTCTGATTGATAATTAAAATAAGTTGTTTTCAGGTGGCCTTTCTAAAGTATATTATCCGATGAAGGAAAGCATGCCTGCTCTTCAAAAGAGAACGATAACTTTCTGCTGCTGAATTTTAGGAGAAATCACTGACAGGAGTCCTACAATTACTGCATTTCACTGTACATGCTGTTAAGGAATGTGGTAGGACACCCCACAGAGGGAGCCTGGGAATGAGGGACAGCTGACTTCTCCGAGTTAGGGTTGATGGAGGATTTGTCATATTATTACTCTAATGTTCCTTATTCACCATTAACATTCCCACTTTCACCCACAAATGTGCAGTGTGGAGTACACAATAGTATGTCAACATGAACATTTAGTTCTGAGTAACTAAAAAAAAATTTAAAAAGAGCAAGTGTAACCAGAGGTTTTTACGATTGTACTTTCACTTCTCAGCAAGGAACCTTGCTTGAGATTGTCCTTTTTCCCCTTAAGGGATCATGAATCATTAAAACCTTGGTAATAAAAAAAAAATGAATTACAAAACATAGAAAGCCAATCATTAGTTTGCTATCAGTGACATAAAATACAACTAGTTCCTTAGTTCACTCTTATCAGTGTCACATCTAGGGACATTTCTTTGAGTAGGTCACAAATTGTGTTCAATATATCTGAAAGTATAGGTTCTTTTAGGCTATGTGTTCACTCCTAATAAACAAAATAGGACTGCAGAGGAAGTCTATTGTAAAGAAAAGCACATCCCAACAGGACACACTGATGACACTTTTGTCCAGATCCATTTAAGTTTGCCACCTGCTAACCAGTTGGCATTTTCTTTCAGTTAAGTTCAATATCTGAAGAGAACCTAGTTAATTACAATGCGTATCATGTTTAACTTCTCAAACGGTTTCTTATAATATAAACAAAATATGATTGTAGATAAACATTCTCCCCCGTCTCTCAGGCACATCTAATTATGATCCTACAAAAATGAAAGGTAAAAAATTCAGCATAGGGTTGTTTAATGTGCATCTTGAATCAGGGCCTGCATTGTTTGGAAATAAAATTGAAAGCAAGAAAGAAATTGAACATATATTATATTAGAGAGTGAATGCTTTTCTGTAGCATTTGCTTCTGACTAATATCCTTCCATATATGTAAAAGCAAACCTAGTAGACAAATAAGCAAATCTTTAAGCAAACTCCAGTTCAGTATTCTAGCGTTGTATTTAATTTTGCTTTAAGGGTTGCTTTTGTTTTGTTTTCCCTCCTGGGATAAAATTAGCTGGGAACTTGGCAATGTTTTTGTCATCTGAATTCTTAGCCTTGTTTATTTATTTTTTTGTACTTATTGCCGTAGTGGTGTTTTCCATTCTAAATTTTCTTCCATGAGGAGAAATAAGAAATAAGCAAACAAAACAATCTGGAAAATAAGTATACATCAGAGATTCCAGTAAGAGTAAGTGAGCATACGCAGTGAACTCTTTATAGCAGACCTCAGACCAAAACCACTGACATCTTCCTAAGCATATTCCTGGGAGCAAATACAAGGTCAACAGAACGGATGATATGTTATAAAATCTTCAGATTTCAAGGAAACACGTAGTTTTTTCTTTCTAATAGTTCACACTTGAGTAAGAAAATGTCAACCACCATATACGGAGCAAAAAATGTCCTTTGGAAGCACTGTAAACGATTTGCAAGGGCTACGTTTTGGTGCAGTCAGATGAAACAGGGAACAAAGAAAGTCTCCACCATCATGGAACATAGCAGGCAATGCTCTCTTAGTCTCCAAAACCTTTCATATAACATTTGGGTAATCAATCTACAGTGACACGCTCTATACTACACTGTGCCTCTATTTGCTGGAACTCTGAAGTCATAGGGACATTTTTTTAAAGTTTTTTAACGTTTCAGGGGTGTTCTGAATATAGCACTGTTACCACTGGGAAGAGATAAGAAAGCTTTAACCCACCTCTTTACCTTTGAGTGCAAAACATCAAACAATATTCACAGATGAAAAGAAACGTTCTCACCTCACACTGGTCAGAATGCCCATCATCAAAAAGTCTACAAATAATATATGCTCAAGAGGGTGTGGAGAAAAGGGAAGCCTCCTCCGTTGTTGGTGGGAATGTAAACTGGTGCAGCCACTATGGAAAACAGTATGGAGGTTCCTTAAAAAACTAAAAATAGAATTACCATATGATCCATCAATCCCACTCCTGGGCATATATCCAGAGAAAACTGTAATTCAAAAAGATACATGCACCCCAATGTTCACAGCAGCACTATTTACAATAGCCAGGACATGGAAGCAACCTAAATGTCCATTGATAGATGAATGGATACAATTAAATAGTACTCAGCCATAAAAAGAATGATAATGCCATTTGCAGCAACATGGATGGACCTAGAGATTATCATACTAAGTGAAGTAAGTTAGAGAAAGATAAATATCATATGGTATCACCTACATGTGGAATCTAAAAACATGATACAAATAAACTTATTTACAAAACAGAAAGAGACGCACAGATATAGGAAACAAACTTATGGTTACCAAATGGGAAAGGGGGGGCATAAATTAGGAGTTTGGGATTAACAGACACACCACACTACTATCTATACATAATAGATAAACAATGAGGGCCTGCTGTATAGCACAGGAAACTATATTCAGTGTCTTATAATCACCTATAATGGAAAAGAATCTGAAAAAGAATATATCTACGTATCTGTATATATTAAGATATCTTAATCACTTTGCTGTACACCTGAAACTAACACAACATTGCAAGTCAACTATAATTCAATTTCAAAAAACCCAGAAAAGTTTTACTCATTGTTTCCCCACAGGAAGGGCACGGAGCTTGGTTGTGCATTGTCTCAGTTACTGAGGGCTATTCATCAGATTTCTTTAAGAGATCACAAATACAGGACAAACATTCATGGACAGAATATAAACTGGGATGGGTACAAGTGTGTCAGTTATCACCTTCCGCCTGAAAGAGCATTCGGTACAAATCTGTTTTAGATATACTTGCCAGAAAAAAGGCACAGAGGTGGTTCTCAATGTATCATATCCCAGATTCCATCATTAAAACATCGTGGCATCAATTGTCTTCAATTCCATGTAAATTTTGACATCGCAACGACTGTTGATTGGCTCCAAACCAAGAATAAAGCACACATTTCCATGAATCCTAGACCCTAGTCATCCTAGGTTTGCCATGTCAAAAAGCCAGTTGTTACAGATTTCCTTTTTCTGCATATTGATAAATGTTATTTTCTTAATAAGAAAGACTTGAAAAACTACCGTATCTTGCCACCCTTTGCCCCTACCAAATACTGTTTAGAGTTTTCCCTATCCCTCAAAACTTAGGCACATGAATAACTGAACAATGTTTGGGAGCTCTAGCCGTTTCTGTTAGTGGCCTACGTGTGTGCCCAGGTCTTACCATTTCTACACATGCCAGAGGCACCCACACCCTGATCCCTGGGACCTGTGCATATTCTGTTCTTTGGGGAAAAAAGCGTTTTGCAAGTGCAATTAGGGTTATGAACCTTGAAACTGGGAGATTATTCTGGATTATCTGTGTGGGCCCAATTTAATCACATAATCCCGTAAAAGCAGAGAATTTTCTCCAGCTGAAGTTCAAGACATGGAACAGAAAGGAAAGGGAGAGCGATTCTAAGTAGGAGAGGGCCTAACCCACTGTTGCTGGTGGGTATCTTCATGAGAAGGAATGTGGGCAGCCTCTAGGTACAAAGGAAACCCCAGTCCTACAACTACAAGGAACCAAATGTGTCCAACAAACTGAATGAACTTAGAAACAGGCTTATCTCTGGAACCTCCAGGAAGGAACACAACCTGGCTGACACCTTGATTTCAGCTTTCTGAGACTTTGGCAGAGGATTCAGTGGAATCAAACTGTCCCTGGACTTCTGACTTTCATAACAGTGAGCTGTAAGTGGGTGCGGTTTTAAGTTGCTAAATTTGCAGTCATTATAGAAAACTAAAACACAGACCAACCTCCAATTGCCAAGGCCACATCTCTTTCTCTGAAGGCTCTCTCTGGCCTTTAGAGCCTACTCTGTCCTAGTAGGATGCAGGCGGACACAAGTGCCAGGGAACTGATCACAGATGGAGATACCCCAGCTCCCTCACGTCTTCGGTGGGGTAACTTTGAGGTGTGTGCTTGGCATTGCTGCCAGGGTTTCCTGACAGGGCTAAACTCCAGTGGCCCACAGGGGTGACATACTTGATAATTCCTTTTTTTTTTTTTTTTTTTTTTTTTTTTGGCTTCTTTCCCTTCTGCATATTACTTCCCTGATTTCTTGTGATGTTTCTCAGAATCTATTTCCAAATAAGCAACTTAAGTCCAGGTCTCAAGATCTACTTCTGGGGCAACCCTAACTAAGGCAGCACTATTCTTCCTATCTCATCTCTCCTATAAAATTTTAATCAGCTGATAATTATGAGAATATTAATAATGGCTAAATTTTTTTCCCAAGAATTGATTATATATCTTTGTGATAGCAAACACTTTATATCTTATTTAATCTTCTCAACAAAATCAGGAGGTTGGAACTGGACAATCCACCATTGAGTGGGTAAGAAAACTGAGGTTTAGGGATGCTATGCAACTGCTAAAGATTTCACATGGAATGCAAGAAAGACACTCACACCGTACCTACGTGATTCTAAAACCCATGCTCCTTAAAAAATGGTATTTTACCCCCGTCAGGCCTCTTTATTTCAGTGTATAAGCTAGAATACAGTTGAGTCCACAGGAATCATGTTATGAAATTCTCTTCAACAGAGAGCGAGAAGTAGATACAGAGAGAACAGCATTTCCCAGGGCTTCAGCAAACCCTGCTGGAGAAATGCTGCATTTGAAGCTTCAGGGGCCATGGCTTTTTCACTGCTCTGTCCTCAGGAGCTGACAAAGACCCTGACACATTACCAATGCACGTTCACAGAATATATGGATGAATCTCTAATCTCCTCAATGGATTACAGTTCCTTTACTTAGGGACCCTATTCAGATTTCTTCTGTCTCCTCATTTTCATTTTAATGAGTCTTATATCTCTGTAAGCTCTCATTAGGAACTTGTTGAAAGACCGTTTTGCCAGGCCAGTGACTTATATTTTCCAGGCTGACCTAAGGTATCTCTGCTAAGCCTCAGTGCAGGCAGCAGACAGGCAGGAAGAGCCAACATACGACCCTCTGTCCTTCTGTATGGAAACTTGTCCTTCACTAGTGTATTCCCCAGAGGTTATTCTATAATACAACTGACACGAGCCAAACATTCATATGCACTGTCTTGCTGCTTTACATATCTCTCCTAAGTAGCAACCATGGATGGATGTCAGAATTGGGGAACATCAAGAAATGAAATGATTTACTCAAGACTGTACATTGAAACAATGACAATGCTCTAAAAACAATAACTTGCCCAATTACTCCTAGTTTAGGGCTCACTCTAATTACCAAAATGTGCTAAAGAGTAGAGTTTCTTTAAAAAAATTTTTTTGAAGAAATGACACTGCACAAATTGATAACATCCACACAGGGTGTTTTAATAAGAAAATCATAAAGATACATATCTGTAGCCTTTGAATAAACTGGGTTTTCTTCCCCATGGACCCTATTGTAATTTATCTCCAGAATCAGACATGAGAAACTATTGAAGAAGGTAAGAGTAAAGTGTTATCTTTCAGGAGAAGAAAAATAGACCAAAAGTAAGAAAAGCAGAAAATAAGCTTAAATGAGACAAGTTTTATAAAATATTAAGCACAGTGGCTGGTAAAGGCCCCATAAATCTGAGCCTTAATTATTTGTGTGGTTTTTGGTTGTTTTTTTTTTTTTTTTTTTACAATGGCATGGTAATAGTTTAAGTAGTGATGGACAGCCAATGCAAACGTTAAAACAGTCTAATAGAGCTTGATGTCTAAGCCCCAAGGGACAGACTGGCACAGAGTTCCATCCGCTTTAGGAGCTCAGCTCAGCACTCAGTATCTTGGCAACTTTGGTCAAGTTATTTGACAGATATTTCACTCAGCTCGGGCTGTCATAACAGAATAATCTAAACTGGGGGGCTTAAATGACAAATTTATTTCCTCAGAGTTCTGGAGGCTCCAAGTCCAAGATCAGTGTACCATCATGGTCATGTTCTACTGAGAGCTCTCTTCCTGGCTGTCCTCAACTGACCTTTCCCAGATAAATGCACATGAAGAAAAGGAGCTCCCTCTCTTTCTCTTCTTACAAGGCCGCTAATCCCCTCATGGTGGTCTCACCCTCAATGAACCATTCTAACCCTAATTATCCCCCAAAGGTCCCATCTCTGAATACAGTTATATTGGGGGTTAGGGCTTCAACATACGAACTTTGAAGAGGCAGGGGAAATCACACCCAATCAGTCCATAGCAGCAGACTTTCAGTTTCTGTTTTCCTATTAAAAGTGGGCACTTCAACACAACATTGTAAATCAACTATATTCCAATTAAAAAAATATATTTTTTTAAAAAGCAGAGACTTCAGGGGAGACCTTCAAGATGGTGGAGGAGTGAGATGTGGAGATCACCTTCCTCCCCACAAATACATCAGAAATACATCTACATGTGGAACAACTCCTACAGAACACCTTCTGAATGCTGGTAGAAGACCTCAGACTTCCCCAAAGGCAAGAAACTCCCCACGTACCTGGGTAGGGCAAAAGAAAAAAGAAAAAACAGAGACAAAAGAATAAGGAAAGGACCTGCTGCTCTGAGAGAGAGCTGTGAAGAAGGAAAGGTTTCCACACACTAGGAGCCCCTTCGCGGGCGGAGACTGCAGGTGGCGGCGGGGAAGCTTCGAAGCCACAGAGGAGAGCACAGCAACAGGGGTGCGGAGGGCAAAGCGGAGAGATTCCTGCACAGAGGATCGGTGCCCACCAGCACTCACCAGCCCGAGAGGCTTGTCTGCTCACCTGCCTGGGCGGGCGGGGCTGGGAGCTGAGGCTCGGGCTTCGGAGGTCAGACCCCAGGGAGAGAAGTGGGGTTGGCGGCGTGAACACAGCCTGAAGAGGTAAGGGCACCACGGCTAGCCGGGAGGGAGTCCGGGAAAAAGTCTGGACCTGCCAAAGAGGCAAGAGACTTTTTCTTCCCTCTTTGTTTCCTGGTGCTCGCAGAGAGGGGATTAAGAGTGCTGCTTAAAGGAGCTCCAGAGACGGGCGCGAGCCGCGGCTATCAGCACAGACATCAGAGACGGGCATGAGATGCTAAGGCTGCTGCTGCTGCCACCAAGAAGCCTGTGTGCGAGCACAGGTCACTGTCCACACCTGCCCTCCCAGGAGCCTGTGCAGCCCACCACTGCCAGAGTCCCGTGATCCAGGGACAACTTCCCTGGGAGAACACACAGCACACCTCCGGCTGATGCAACGTCATGTCGGCCTCTGCCGCCGCAGGCTCGCCCTGCCCTCCGCGCCCCTCCCTCCCCCCACCCCCCGCCCCGGCCTGAGTGAGCCAGAGCCCCGAATCAGCGGCTCCTTTAACCCCGTCCTGTCTGAGCAAAGAATAGACGCCCTCCGGCGCCCTACACGCAGAGGTGGGGCCAAATCCAAAGCTGAGCCCCGGGGAGCTGTGAGAACAAAGAAGAGAAAGGGAAATCTCTCCCAGCAGCCTCAGAAGCAGTGGATTAAATCTCCACAATCAACTTGATGTACCTGCATCTGTGGAATACCTGAATAGACAAGGAATGATCCCCAATTGAGGCGGTGGACTTTGGGAGCAACTGTAGACTCTGGGTTTGCTTTCTGCATCCAATCTGCTTCTGGTTTTATGTTTATCTTTGTGTATTGATTTCATTGCTCTCTTCCTTTTTTTTTTAAATATACATATATATATTTTTTCCTTTTTATCTTTTTGTGAGGGGGTATGTGTATGCTTCTTTGTGTGATTTTGTCTGAATAGCTTTCCTTTTACCATTTGTCCTAGGGTTCTATTTATTTTTTAACTACTTAAAAAAATTATTTTTAATAATTTTTTTAATTTTAATAACTTAATTTTCTTTATTTTACTTTTTTCTTCCTTTTTCACCCCTTTTCTTCGGAGCTGTGTGACTGACAGGGTCTTGGTGCTCTGGCCTGGTGCCTCTGAAGTGGGAAAGCTGAGTTCAGGACACTGGTCCACCAGAGACCTCCTGACTCCATGTAATAACAAACTGCGAAATATCTCTCAGAGATCTCCATCTCAACGCTAAGACCCAGTGCCAATCAACGACCAGCAAGCTACAGTGCTGGACACCCTGTGCCAAACAACTAGCAAGACAGGAACACAACCCCACCCATTAGCAGAGAGGTTGCCTAAAATCATAATAAGGTCACAGGCACCCCAAAACACACCACCGGATGCCGACTAGCCCACCAGAAAGACAAGATCCAGCCTCATCCACCAGATCAGAGGCACCAGTCCCCTCCACCAGGAAGCCTAAACAATCCACGGAACCAACCTGGGCCACTGGGGGGAGACGGCAAAAACAATGGTAACTACGAACCTGCAGCCTGTGAAAAAGGAGACCACAAACACAGTAAGTTAAGCAAAATGAGAAGACAGAGAAACACACAGCAAGTGAAGGAGCAAGGCAAAAACCCACCAGACCTAACAAATGAAGAGGAAATAGGCAGTCTACCTGAAAAAGAATTCAGAGTAATGACAGGAAAGATGATCCAAAATCTTGGAAATAGAATGGAGAAAATACAAGAAACGTTTAACAAGGACCTAGAAGAACTAAAGAGCAAACAAACAGAAACAACACAATAAATGAAATTAAAAATTCTCTAGAAGGGATCAATAGCAGAATAACTGAGGCAGAAGAACGTATAAATGACCTGGAAGATAAAATAGTGGAAATAACTACCACAGAGCAGAATAAAGAAAAAAGAATGAAATGAATTGAGGACAGTCTCAGAGACCTCTTGGATGACATTAGACACACCAACATTCGAATTATAGGGGTCCCAGAAGAAGAAGAGAAAAAGAAAGGTTCTGAGAAAATATTTGAAGAGATTATAGTCGAAAACTTCCCTAATATGGGAAAGGAAACAGTCAATCAAGTCCAGGAAGCACAGAGACTTCCATACAGGATAAATCCAAAGAGAAACATGCCAAGACACATACTAATCAAACTATCAAAAATTAAATACAAAGAAAAAATATTAAAAGCAGCAACAGAAAAACAACAATTAACATACAAGGGAATCTCCATAAGGTTAACAGGTGATCTTTCAGCAGAAACTCTCCAAGCCAGAAGGGAGTGGCAGGACATATTTAAAGTGATGAAAGGGAAAAACCTACAAATCAGATTACTCTACCCAGCAAGGATCTCATTCAGATTTGATGGAGAAATTAAAAACTTTACAGACAAGCAAAAGCTAAGAGAATTCAGCACCACCAAACCAGCTTTACAACAAATGCTAAAGGAACCCCTCTAGGCAGGAAACACAAAAGAAGGAAAACACCTACAATAATAAACCCAAAACAATTAAGAAAATGTTAATAGGAACATACATATCGATACTTACCTTAAATGTAAATGGATTAAATGCTCCCACCAAAAGACGTAGACTGGCTGAATGGATACAAAGACAAGACCCGTATATATACTGTCTACAAGAGACCCACTTCATACCAAGGGAAACATACAGACTGAAAGTGAGGGGATGGAAAAAGATATTCCATGCAAATGGAAAACAAACGAAAGCTGGAGTACCAATTCTCATATCAGAGAAAATGGATTTCAAAATAAAGACTATTACAAGAGACAAAGAAGGACACTACAGAATGATCAAAGGATCAATCCAAGAAGAAGATATAACAATATTTATGCACCCAACATAGGAGCACCTCAATACATAAGGCAAATGCTAACAGCCATAAGAGGGGAAATCAACAGTAACACAATCAGATTATGGGACTTTAACATGCCACTATCACCATGGACAGATCATCCAAAATGAAAATAAATAAGGAGACACAAGCTTTAAATGATACATTAAACAAAATGGACTTAATTGATCTCTATAGGACATTCCATACAAAAACAACAGAATATACTTTCTTCTCAAGTGCTCATGGAACATCCTCCAGGACAGGTCATATCTTGGGTCACAAATCAAGCCTTGGTAACTTTATGAAAACTGAAATTGTATCAAGTAGCTTTTCAGACCACAATGCTATGAGACTAGGTATTAATAACAGGAAAAAATCTGTAAAACATACAAACACATGGAGGCTAAACAATACACCATTAAATAACCAAGATATCACTGAAGAAATCAAAGAGGAAATCAAAAAATACCTAGAAACAAATGACAATGAAAACACAACGACCCAAAACCTATGGGATGCAGCAAAAGCAGTTCTAAGAGGGAAGTTTACAGCAGTACAATCCTACCTCAAGAAACAAGAAACATCTCAAATAAACAACCTAACCTTACACCTAAAGAACTTAGAGAAAGAAGAACAAAAAAACCTCCAAAGTTAGAAGGAAAGAAATAATAAAGATCAGATCAGAAATAAATAAAAAAGAAATGAAGAAACAATAGCAAAGATCAATAAAACTAAAACTTGGTTCTTTGAGAAGATAAACAAAATTGATAAACCATTACCCACACTCATCAAGAAAAAAAAGGGAGGAGACTCAAATCAATAGAATTAGAAGTGAAAAATAAGAAGTAACAACTGACATTTCAGAAATACAAAGGATCGTGAGAGATTACTACAAGCAACTATATGCCAATAAAATGGACAACCTGGAAGAAATGGACAAATTCTTAGAAAAGCACAACCTTCTGAGACTGAACCAGGCAGAGACAGAAAATATGAACAGACCAATCACAAGCACTGACATTGAGACTGTGATTAAAAATCTTCCAAGAAATAAAAGCCCAGGACCAGGTGGCTTCACAGGCGAATTCTATCAAACATTTAGAGAAGAGCTAACAACAATCCTTCTCAAACTCTTCCAAAACATAGCAGAGGGAGGAACACTCCCAAATTCATTCTACGAGGTCACCATCACCATGATACCAAAGCCAGACAAAGATGTCACAAAGAAAGAAAACTACAGGCCAATATCACTAATGAACATAGATGCAAAAACCCTCAACAAAATACTAGCAAACAGAATCCAACAGCACATTAAAAGGATCATACACCATGATCAAGTAGGGTTTATTCCAGGAATGCAAGGATTCTTCAGTATATGCAAATCAACCAATGTGAAAAACCATAACAAACTGAAGGAGAAAAACCACATGATCATCTCAATAGATGCACTAAAAGCTTTTGACAAAATTCAACACCCATTTATGATTAAAAAAAAAACCCTCCAGAAAGTTGGCATAGAAGGAACTTACCTCAACATAATACAGGCCATATATGACAAACCCACAGCCAACACTGTTCTCAATGGTGAAAAACTGAAACCATTTCCTCTACGATCAGGAACAAGACAAGGTTGTCCACTCTCACCACTATTATTCAACATAGTACTGAATAATAGTGGTGAGAGTGGACAACCTTGTCTTAACCACAGCAATCACAGAAGAAAAAGAAATAAAAGGAATCCAAATCGGAAAAGAAGAAGTAAAGCTGTCACTGTTTGCAGATGACATGATCCTATACATAGAGAATCCTAAAGACTCTACCAGAAAACTACTAGAGCTAATCAATGAATTTGGTAAAGTAGGAGGATACACAGTTAATGCACAGAAATCTCCTGCATTCCTATACACTAATGATGAAAAATCTGAAAGAGAAATAAAGGAAACACTCCCATTTACCATTGCAACAAAGGGAATAAAATACCTAGGAATAAACCTACCTAAGGAGACAAAAGACCTGTATGCAGAAAACTATAAGACACTGATGAAAAAAATTAAAGATGATACAAACAGATGGAGAGATACACCATGTTCTTGGATTGGTACAATCAACATTGTGAAAATGACTCTACTACCCAAAACAATCTACAGATTCAATGCAATCCCTATCAAATTACCAATGGCATTTTTCACAGAACTAGAACAAAAAATTTCACCATTTGTATGGAAACAGAAAGGACCCCAAATATCCAATGCAATCCTGAGAAAGAAAAACGGAGCTGGAGGAATCAGGCTCCTGGACTTCAGACTATACTACAAAGCTACAGTAATCAAGATGGTAAAAAAAAAAAAAAAAAAAAAGTATGGTACAGGAACAAAAACAGAAGTATAGATCAATGGAACAGGATAGAAATCCCAGAGATAAACCCATGCACATATGGTCACCTTATTTTTGATAAAGGCAGCAAGAATATACAATGGAGAAAAGACAGCCTGTTCAATAAGTGGTGCTGGGAAGACTGGACAGCTACATGTAAAAGAATGAAATTAGAACACTCCCTAACACCATACACAAAAATAAATTCAAAATGGATTAAAGACCTAAATGTAACGCCAAATACTATAAAACTCTTAGAGGAAAACATAGGCAGAACACTCTATGACATAAATCACAGCAAAATTCTTTTTGACCCACCTCCTAGAGAAATGGAAATAAAAACAAAAATAAACAAATGGGACCTAATGAAACTTAAAAGCTTTTGCACAGCAAAGGAAAGCATAAAGAAGATGAAAAGACAACCCTCAGAATGGGAGAAAATATTTGCAAACAAAGCAACTGACAAAGGATTAATCTCCAAAATTTACAGGCAGCTCTTGCAGCTCAGTATCAAAAAAACAAACAACCCAATCAAAAAATGGGCAGAAGACCTAAATAGACATTTCTCCAAAGAAGATACACAGAGTGCCAACAAACACATGAAAGGATGCTCAACATCACTAATCATTAGAGAAATGCAAATCAAAACTACAAGGAGGTATCACCTCACACTGGTCAGAATGGACATTATCAGAAAACCTACAAGCAATAAATGCAGGAGAGGGTGTGGAGAAAAGGGAACCCTCTTGCACTGTTTGTGGGAATGTAAATTGATACAGCCACTATGGAGAACAGTATGGAGGTTCCTTAAAAAACTAAAAATAGAACTACCATATGACCCAGCAATCCCACTACTGGGCATATACCCTGAGAAAACCATAACTCAAAAAGAGTCATGTACCACAATGTTCATTGCAGCTCTATTTACAATAGCCAGGACATGGAAGCAACCTAAGTGTCCATCGACAGATGAATGGATAAAGAAGATGTAGCACATATACACAATGGAATATTACTCAGCCATAAAAAGAAACGAAATTGAGTTATTTGCAGTGAGGTGGATGGACCTAGAGTGTGTCATACAGAGTGAAGTAAGTCAGAAAGAGAAAAACAAATACCGTACGTTAACACATATATATGGAATCTAAAAAAAAAAGGTCACGAAGAACCTAGTGGCAGGATGGGAATAAAGACGTAAACCTACTAGAGAATGGACTTGAGGACATGGGGAGGGGGAAGGGTAAGCTGGGACACAGAGAGAGAGTGGCATAGACATATATACACTACCAAATGTAAAACCGATAGCTAGTGGGAAGCAGCTGCATAGCACAGGGAGATCAGCTCAGTGCTTTGTGACCACCTAGAGGG